>NC_051154.1:45296501-45342422 GCF_013339745.2 Dermacentor silvarum | reverse complement strand
CATTTATGAAACTTTGTTCCTAGAGTCAAGTTTTCAAATATGCCTCAAGTATTCATTATCATTCATCATATCTGAAGCATGGTACCAACTGTTCAGTCAATTTACAACGTTGACAATTCAAATTAAATGTAGTCATAGCAGGCTAATAACATTATGGCACCGTAGTACTGCTGGGGGTGTGGTGATTAGCTCTCTAGTCCTTCCCCTTGCCTGTTACCCTCTCAAGAATAAGTTTGCTGGCATACTGAAGTCAAATGCAGTTCTAATGCCTTTTGTAACATAAGATCACTAAATTTTAAGTGATTTGCACATTTTGTTTGTATAACAGACTTCGCACTGTTCGAGCAATAATGCCTGATACATCATAATGCCACTTTTTTTCTAGTGGTACTAATATGCATGTGTACTAAGCTGCGATAGTCTGAGCAGGAGCATATTCAAAGCCCTTCATTTGTGACAGCAAATTTTCATCATTATGGCCATCTACTTTTAACTGTATCTATGTGGGATTGTACATTCTATGCCCTTTTTTAAAAAGCATGTATTTGGGAAATTCTTCAAACCAGGGATGCCGAAAAATGTCTAAAGGATAGAGGAATTGAAAAGAATATGTTCTGGTAAATGCCAATTCTCTCACGAAAAAGATTCTAGTAAGCATAAGCCAAATTTTGAAGAAAAAAAAGAAAAATGAAATACAGATGTAACAATGAATGTGGGAAAACTAAATCTGTAGATGTTACCTCCTACACGATGCGGTGAGCGGGTAACAAGACTTGGATTGCAGAAGCTTGCCCCAGTGATGGCTGCGCAGCAGTGGACACAAATGTGTGTTGATGGATCTATGAAACAGAGAAGTTCAATTATTGAATGCCTGCAGCAACTAAATTATCAAACTGCAAACACACACGTGTGAGCACACTAGGTCTGCAGTAGGTTTGCCATGTTCAACAAAAGGTATTGGTATTCTGCAACTAACGTGCTTTCACCATTTCTCCTGTTCATATTTCAGCAACAACGTCACTATGATGGACTCGTACACTCCACTCTGGCAAGTTCCTCTGGCAAGGATCAGCAATGTAAGTGAGGCTATTAGCTCCTAGTATGCAATGAGACTACATACATTTTTTGTATTTCTTATTTGGGAAGACATACAAGCCCCATATGCAGTTTTGTTTAAGAGGCGAATAACGTACTGGAAACAAGGCATTTTCATATCCTTGGTTTTTGATGGTTAACAGGTCAATAATGATGGTATGTGTGTGATTTGAAGCAAATCAAATTGCAGGCAAACTTTGTGTACACTAAACATCAAGCCAGTTTGTTTACAAAGTAGAGTGCTGTTATTATGCACACATTCAAGTGCATAATAGAACAACCTTGATGAGTAACATCTTTTTATGAAATTAGAAATTGGGTGACGGTGGTACCGACGGCACGCTGAGAATTGTGGTCACTTTTCCTCGGGGTGCTACACCATCTGTTGCTCATGCCAGAGCGTTTGGCGATCCTGATGCATACGGAAAACATGCGCGTTTCCTTCAAGACATGGTTCTCACACCTGAGTGACGCATCGCAGTTTTCTATAGGCCGAGCGGAATGCGTCGCTACTATGAAGCTAGAAACCGTGCATTGAGTGCATTTATGCAACGACCATGGTTCTCTAGGAGCTTCGGGACGCAAAGATGCTACGCGCAAAAACGACTGCATGTTGGAATTGCTTCTGAGTGATAGCACAGAAAGACGTCGTTACGGCGATTAGACTGGCAGGGCACAACGGCGCCTTTCCACCGCAGCTTCTGTGCCTGGTTTATGCGGTTTACAGTTGCCCCGGCCCGAGTACGCCTGTAACACAAAAGTCCCTAGACAACCAATGCATCCAGGGACTTCGGGTAGCATTGCTCTCTTCGATCCCTGTTTAAAGGACTCTGGCATTGAAATATCTGCAACCGGCTGCGCCGCGAGATCTTTCAGCCTCCTGCGCAGCACTCGGCACGAGCGAACTTCTACGCTTCGCCAGGCGACGCACTTATAATGGTGAACCGTTAAGTTATAGTCACCAGACGCACTTTCTGCTCGTCGCCTAGCAAAATTGATTTCGTCAACGGCATTTCGCGATGGGTGCCTAAGTTCTGACCGCGTTTACGTAGAACAAATGCGCTGTGGAGCCGCAATGCACTCCAAGCCCAAAAATTACGCTAATGACGTGTGGACTAGACAGAAAAGTTGTACCCTCACCTTTCGTTCGTCGTTGTAGTTAGCGTTTACACTAAATCTGTCGTACACGAGCAGTAATCGCCCCTACAGTCGCCCTTGGTGTTTTTACAGTTCGTAAATGTCCCTAGTCCTCACTTGGAACTTGTGCCGAGCAACGTTCAACGGAAGGCGTGTTCCGTTGCCTGCGTGCACTTTATCCACCAACAGCACGTAATTAAGCCATATCCTGGAAAACATGACAGCGAACTTTTTTGCTGTCACATGCAAGGCCACACGAGTCTTTTTCACCTCCGTCAAGCGTCAAGTTCTGC
Source organism: Dermacentor silvarum (assembly GCF_013339745.2). Lineage (NCBI taxonomy): Eukaryota > Metazoa > Arthropoda > Arachnida > Ixodida > Ixodidae > Dermacentor > Dermacentor silvarum. The sequence continues at coordinate 45,339,897 of NC_051154.1, read as the reverse complement.
TCCATGATCTCGGCTGGCAAGCGGGATGACGTAACTAGAACGATGCTTCGTATGATACCTCTAGTTTTTGATTCACGCGTGCTTAAGTTAAAATTTTGGCAAAACATTTCGCTCAGATTTGCTGAATTACGTTTATTAAGTATATACGTTATACACAAATGGAAGTAATTAGCTGCAAAGGTCTTGTAATGGTGTGTTTTTGCAACAAGCAGCTGGCCACAATGAAAGATAAATTCGGCGCCTATGCTAACGACAGGTGGTATTTCACTGTCATAAAAAAAAAAAAAAAAAAAAAAAAATTGCACACGGAAATACATAGTGTGAATTGTGGCACACTGTCGTGTTTATCTGGATATGAAAGTCTGGCCAACTGAATACACGAAAGTCTGGCCACTTCCTCAAACCGTGATTTTTCCGTGGAGGAATGGCAGAATTTCACAAAGAACCCTTTATTCAATGAAGAACCCCCTGCGATGCATGCTTTCTCTTGTGCGTGAAGGAACAGTCTGCGGGGTAATGATTGCAGAGTTCAAGTTAGAACAAACCACTGGTTGAGAACTAAGACGAAGCCGGATGCGAATTACTGCTTTTCTCTGTTTCGTCGGACGTGGAAACATCTCGTAAGCGCCTGTGGCCGATTACAGATGAGATGTGGCATGCTTTTATAATGACATCCTGTTCCTAGCAGCGGTGCCGCTGATAAGTAACAGCAGAGCAGATGCCTGCACTACAGTGTGCCTGCACGGCTTGAATATACGGGAACGGTCACGTGACACGACGCCAGGATTTCATTGGTCGTCGCGCACGTTGGTAAACAAACGCACGTGTGCTGAGACGCCGAAAAATAAAAAGGCTGATGTTTCGAGGCCGACTGACTGTGGTTTCGAGATTTATTCATTTATACTATTAATAGCTACAATCTATCTCTTGATTCTCGTCTGCCTATTGACAAATTTTATTTACATTCTTTTACACTGCGTCAATTGGTCCTCGTCAAATGGTCCGCATCTCTTAACAATGGTTCTGCTGGCATATCTCTTCGCACAGCCGTTCAGGGACGCACGATGCGTTAAAAATCGTTCAAAAAATAAAAACGGTAGTAGCCGTACGCACTTATAATCAGCGATTATCGATTAGTAAAACGAATGAGGAGACATTCAGTACGGTGCTACGCCAGGTTAGTTGTGCCTGTGGCTAATCTGAACATTCACAATGTCTCTTCCTAGCTTTTTGTCTCGTGAAGTTTGTATTGTGCTGAATGCCTTAGTAGCGGCCATAAATAACCCATGCATCAAGGTATGGGTGCAAGTAAACCGCGTGTTCGAACGTCGTCTGCTTCCGCTTTAGGGGCGCGTCGCTCCTTCCCCGGCGGTTTTCGACAGCTGCTAAAGCGCGCGCCGCATTACGACACTAATTACATGAGCGTGCAGCAATTTTCGTGCTGTTAGTGTCCTGGCCTTGAACTACAATACCAGGCAAAATCTAGTGAAAAGTAAACTAGGAAAAAAAAAAAAAAAGAAAAGACTCCAAGCGACGGAAGCTGTTCGTCTTTAATTGGACGATATATTTCTTCTTTCTGGGTCAGAATTTTCAAATTCGAAAACGGTGTGGAATATTACTACACATTCGTGGACAGTGCACATGGGGCCGAAGGTGATGTGCTCGCTTTGATCGAGTGCCGAGGTGCGCACCATTTGTATTGGAGGCCGTGTACCTAATTAACGTCAGAAAGACGCGCTAAACCTTTTCTCTTTTATTTTAAATGTTTTGTACAATGAGTTGCTTTTACTTGTAATCAAATACACACATTGGGATACATGTTCAGAAGGAGGTGACATAGCACATGGCTGAAAGGAGACCCCCTGTAAGTCTCAGCAGACGACACGTACACAGTTTTAACAGCACTCATGCATTAATTTCAACAGGAACAGTGTTACCTGACTTTTGCGTTTTCACTGCTCACATTTTCAGTGTCGCTCAGTTTTTGAATAAATTTAACGCAAGTTTTTCACACGTTTCGCTGGATTCATTTAAATTATTACGCGGTAAACTAACTGTTGGTTCTTTATTCTAGCGGAATGATCTGTTTTGTCAAGTATGATCAGTTTGTGACAGCATGACAGCTAGTGTGTGCAGAGTTGATTTGCGGTTGCCAGATTTCCGCTGTCGACTAGTAGACCGCAAGACACTGTATAAACATTGTCACTTAACCTTAGTGTTTTTGCTGGGAAAATCGAGATGGTCACCAAACTGTCTCGGCCATTTGGAATGAAATGATGTATCTGTGCTGGAATTAACTCCCATGTTCACAGGTATTTAGTTTCATAAATTTTATTTCAAGATATACAGAAATGGTCACTTAGTGCAGAAGTGCCTCCAAAGTCCAAGTGCGTAGCAGAGTCCTGTAAAGAAAAAAAAAATAGTGACGCATTAGCAACATGGTATATGAACAACATGCCTGTAGGACGATGTCACTCTTACAAAGGTGATAATTTTGCAACACTGCGTACAAATGTCACTAAGAAAGTTCTGCAATACTACTACTTCTTACATTTGCTCGAAATACTTTCCACCACAGTTGACGCACTTTTTCATCCTTCGGAACCAGTCATCAAACCGGACTTTGCATGTTTCCTCAGAGAACTGAGCACACTCATCATCCCAAGCTCTCAGAAGGCCCTCCTCATAGGAAAACATCTTTCAGCCTATTCGATAAATGAGGAGATAATGCCAAGCCACACAGAAAGAGGTCTGGGTTGTATGGAGCATTATCCATGAGCTCCAGCCCAGTACTTGCCAGGTGTCTAGCCTTGAGTGTGGACTGATGCTTTTGAGTGCATAATCAACTCTGGACAGACACTTTTCAGAGTACCACTTCACTGTGACCGTCTTCTGTGTGTCTAGCACTACATGCTCAGCAACACTGTTGACATGAAGAAAAAAGCCGCCACCATTCTTATCTTCACAGGTCTTGACTTTTGCACAGACACAAGTGTGGCTTTGTCTTCAAAAGCTCAGACTTTGTTCTAGGCTTTAGTGGGCATGTCATAATGGTACAGCCAGGTTTCATCACCTGTAATTATGTTTTGACAGCACGAGAAGTACCATTTTGGAACTTCTTGAGCCTGTCAGTGCACCATGAACTCTGTCTCACAGCGGCGATGTTCTCCTCTGAGACAGATGAAGCTGAGTGTCCTGACCTTGGACTGCTTCCTCATTGAAATTTCCTCTACATGTGAATCGGAGGGGGATCCTGACTCATCTTGGCTTAAACAAAATTTTTATGACAGCAAAATTCTTCCACACATTGGAACTGAGCTAATTTTTTCAGCACAGGTCTTTGTTTCAGCATGAAAATTTTTTAACCGACACAAGGTGGAAACTGTGGCTTACGTAATGGCACTACGTTCTGCCATTGAGTGTACAATTTTTTTTTAAATTTTATGCTTTCATACTTATTGTACCTTTGACACAACTTTGTTAATGAAAATTAAAATGAACTCAATTGTCTGTGCAAGCCTACGATGCAAAGAAATGATGGCAAACTTAGCTTTTTAACAAGAGGCTAGAAAATGTTTTTTTTTGAGCAATTTTTTAATGTGTTGCTACAGCGAATTTCGCTGGAGTTTTTTTTTTTCTGTGCTTACATTGCAACATGCTAAATGCGTTGCAACGTCTCTCTTACATAGTTATTTTTAATTTTGATGGCAAAGTATGAAAAAATTGCAGAACATAATACATTTGACAGTTCTCGCATGTGAATTCAAAATACAGTCTTCTCCGATGTACCTCAAATTGCACCAGGATTATCTCCAGTCATTCGTTATCTGTTAGTATATATGCAAGAACATGTTGCATTATTTTGTTCTGAGTAGAAAAGAAAGCAATCATGAATAGTGATTGACCTGGTGTTTTTTCTTTAAGAATTAAAAAAATCATCTTTGGCAGTTAGCTCAAATCTACCGTAAAATTCCGAGCCAGCGGTTGTGTGCGGTCACACGAACAACGCGCACAACTGTTGTCAGCGGCGGCGGCGTTTCGCCCGCGTTCGCACCGAACGCGCGCGGCGTTGGTTACGTGTTCATGAAGAACGTGCCAACCTTTGCCGTACATCTTATGGCGGTGTACCGTAGCGGCCATGGTCCCTGTGGTCACTAAATATACGGAAACCAACGGATCATATATATTTCTCATTCTTTAATAGTTCAAATAACCAATTACACCATCACATTTTAATAGTCATAATTGGAGATACATAATTCCCACCATAGTACAGCTTCGCTGGTGTTCCATCTCCACCCCAGTGGAAGGGCGGGCAGTTGTTGTTTTTACTTTATTTGGGGTGTTGCTACGCTGCGCTCCGCAACACCCCAACGACCGCCGCTTCGCGTCGGCGCCCGGCACCGCGGCCACCGGGGCACAAACAGATCCGAGGCGCCGCCGTGGTTCATATTCTGCCGTGCGGCGGCGCCACAGTCCGAGGGCCCAGCTGCCCTGGAAAATGAATTACGCCTTCCCGGAACGGGACCAAAATTCAAGATGACGACGAGAAATTTTTTTCCACAGAAAAAAAAAGCCCCGTGGGCATGGATTTAAAATTTTATTTAACATTAACTTTATTAAGCCAAACATTTGTTAGTGCTGCTTATCACTCTCAAAACCATCGAAAGAACTGCAGAAATAGCACATCGACGCTGCCCTGCTTGGCTGCACCGGCGCGTCGCCGCGACCGGCCACACGAACATTGGTTATGCAGCTCCTATTGCAGGCAAAATGATGTCCGCTAGTGTAAAATGACGCGTAATGTTCACTTTATTAAAAACCATTTCCGCGGTCAAACGTTTAGCACTACGAGAGTTCCGATACAAGTCAAGCTCAGATGCAGTGCATGGCTACTGACGGCGGACAGCGAACCGCGGCTCGGCCATGCTCGCGTCGCAGCTGGCGGCGCCGCAAATATCAGCATGTTTTCTTCATCGTGTGAAATTATTGGGAGGATAGGGTAAAGCGGCAACAACGGTAACAAAACATTGCTGCTTGGGAGCGTCGGCGGTTCGTTCTGAAGTGCTGTCTGCTAGATTCGAAGTGAACCGGAAAAGGCTTAGCGATGACATCGGTGGCGACTGATCAACGGCACTTTCCCGGAACGGCGCGGAAATTTGAAATTAGCAGTGAAGTTAGGGGGGGGGGGGGGTCTCTTGCTTGGGTGGGGGCGCTTGCTCGGAATTTTACGGTAGTAACAATGTAACAAATTCACGTAAGCTATAAATTGACATGTCAAATTTGTCCGCTTTGAATTATCTAATGGATGCACTTTACAGAACTGCGATATCTGTTCTTGGTGCGGCGCTACGAACATATAAACTTCGCGCTCCAATTTTTTTTTCAAACTTGCGAATTTTTGAGAATTCTTTTTAAGAAATTCAGGCCCTAAATTAAGATTCCGCTTCCAACAGTCCCTAGAACTTTATAGAAAATTTTATAGAAAATAGCGGCCAGTCTATGGGTGACGTGTACCGAATTTTCGAAGAGTGCAGGTTATTTATGGTGCCTTGAAAATATTTGCGGAATGCCCATCTTCTTTTTATGGGTTATGCATGAATTGTAGCTAATTTTGCTTTTTTTCCATAGCTGAACTATGCGAGGCACGGTGTTCATATTTCGTTTTAGTAGCTAGGGAGCATGTTTTTCGCGGCGATCGATAACCGTTTAATATGTGTAGGTTAAACTTAGCCTTTGTAGAAAGTTATTTGCATAAGTGTGAAAGTGTTGTCACATTGAGTGTGAGCCAATCCCGGTGGTAGTGCAGTACCGGGCCTACCTGCAGCTGAGCTGAAGCAGGCTTAACTATGCAAACCTAGGCAAGTTTAATGCGTGACACGATGCGCTCCATAGGAATGCACGGGGTCCTATGGGGATATATGACAATGCCTCATGACTAGTTATGAGTACTGAGTTATGCTAATTAGTGTATATAGCAAGGTTAATTAGGAATAATCAGGTTAACGTTAAATAAGATAATTCAATAAGGTAAGTTAGGGAAATAAGGTGATTAAGGGTGATTGATCATGGTATTTAATAAGAGTGATTAAGGTAATTACATGGTACTTAAGGTTAAAAGTAATGCAATAAATAAAAATTAACTATAAAAATTAATATAAACACAATGAATAAAAATAAAAAAGATTCATAAAAAGTTAATGCAAAAAAATCTAAATAAAATCCCGAACCATCCAACCGGCGCAACAGGTAACGCTACCTACCTATGCTTACGTGCGCTTGAATAATTCCCGCTAAGGGAGTTTCTGCTGTACTTTTTCTTCGTAGATTTGTTGGCCTGTGAAAGGTAGGAAGCTATGGAACATGCCTAGGCGGTTTATATATGCCATTAGTTGAGCATTTATTTGAGCCGCGAAGTGTACTCGCTCAAAGTGCACTTTACTTTGGCCGTGTGGCACGGGTATACTCGGGAGCGTCCCCGTTAGATTTGGCAGTCGGGCGAGGTAGCATGACGTCACGGATCGAAGTGCACCGGCCTTTTGGTATCTAGGAGGCGTTGGCCAAGCGTCGCAGCGCGCTCGCTTGGCCGCGAGTTCATAACTCGAAGGACCGCTCAGCGGCGTTCAATTGGACATAAATGCTTTCGCATTCACAACTCATGAGAAGCGCTCAGGTTTCCGCGGATTTTTCTTTTAATGTGCGTCCATTAAAATACTTCCCCCGGTATATTGGTGACACGCAACCGCGTTGTCACACGGGACAAGTAATTTTTATTGCCTTATTCGGCTTCATTTTATTTGCATCCATTTTTCAGCCAATAATTTAAGCCCGTGTGTTTCGTAGTATGGAGGAATTTAGGTTCTCTCGAGATACTTTTGGGCCCCGAAGGCTGCGTACAATAGGAGGATGTACGCGAAAACGCCCCTCTACGCGAATCCCTGCAAGCCTCCACTGCAGCGCTGTACATGTCGTATACTTACTCTGCTGTTGTTCAACATAATTATGCATATACGGCGTAGACAACGCAATTGGTTTTAATTTCTTTCCACCAAGGAGGTTCTAGTTGATTCTGGTTCAAGATAGCGCAGTTTTCTTTTTATTGAAACGTAGACTAGCAGGCTGCTATCGTTACTATGGATGCTGCGTCTGTTTCTACGATAGGAAAGCATGGTGACTATCATGGTAGAATCGGTGTGCTGAAACCATGGTTAGAGTGATCATTGTTTACTCCGTCGTCGTCAGGAAGTCGTAGTTTCTTCCCGAGCCAGTTTCCGTTTTCCTTTTATAACCGTGTTTATTTTTCGATGACAAAAACTATTCGTTGTTCCCGGATTTAGTAGAGAAATATACGTTTTTCTTTTTTATCGTTTCTTCACTATAGCCGCGTCCTCACCATATTAGTAAAGAATATGACTTGCATCCGAACTTGCTTATACAGCCCGAGAACGGCCCGGGCTGGGCCAGGCCCGGCCGGGCCCAGTCTTTAGGGTACGCCAGAGCCCTTGCAGTGCTCTAGTTTGAATGTCCAACTGAAAAATACTGAATCCGTCCAGTAGGAAGGCCACGAAAATGACGCGGCAGTTTTGAACGATGACAGACGCGCGCTTGCTAACGCCTGACGTGTCCAACCAAGCTCTGTCCATGGGCATGCGCACGCCTACGTAACGTTTACGCAACCTTGGGTCCTATAACGTAAAATTATTCCAATGTGTTTTTATTCCAGTCTCCTGACGTCAAATTAATGTAACCACCGACGCAAACATTGGGCAGTGACCCACAGCGTTGTTTGAACCACTCAATCAAACGCTCCCCGCCGCGGTGGCTCAGTTAGCTAAGGCGTTGTGCTGCTGAGCACGAGGTCGCGGGATCGAATGCCGGGCGCGGCGGCCGCATTTCGATGGAGGCGAAATGCAAAAAGGCCCATGTGCTTGCGTTGTAGTGCACGTTAAAGAACCCCAGGTGGTCAAAATTAATCCGGAAACCTCCACTACGGCGTGCCTTATAATCAGAACTGGTTTTGGCACGTAAAACCCCAGAAAGAAAAAGTAAACACTCTCCTTGTGTATAGGAGGTCACTTTTGTTTGCTTTCAAAGCGAATATTGCCTATTTTGACAGTTTTTTCCTTATCTAATTGGCTGACAAGAAGCAAGGGGCATGCAGAAGTGGAGAGGGTTTCGATGGAGCCGTGCTAGCGCAGTGAAAGTAAATAACCGGATGAGGAGGGTGGTGTCGACGTCTGGGATTGGCCCGCTTCCCTTTGCTTAGCTTTCGGTGGCTGGTCTAAAATGGTCGGCGTGCACCAGAAGGTTCAAAAGGCCGCTAAAACGTATCCTCAGCGAAGAAGAGTTGACAGAGCAATGTCGCCGTAAGGGCTCGACAACGTTATACTGCCACGTAAACATTATTACACGCAATAAATCTGTTCTCCCTGGCAAATCCCGAGTAGTGTCAGAGCGATCGGCGGGCTCTGCGGCATATAATTGCATCATTAATGCGTACACGTCACTTTGACGTGGTGAATTTTCACAGTTTTGTTATGTCGCGTGTGACAGAAAGGCGAAGTGGGCGCAGCCCCAAAGCTTTTCACCAATAACGGAGGGCTTATAGCGAAAAAGGCGCGCAAACAGAAATAATTATTTTTCTTTTGTTCGGTCTAATCATGCATAACCAGTGTGCACTCGTCATATCCGAATGGGTGTTTTTCGCGGTTTTTGTGACGTCGCTTGCCCAAGAAATGTTTCACCGATCGTGGAGGGATGATTGCAGAAATGGGAGCTTTACGTTATAGCGCCCCTTGGTCCGATAAACGTTGCGCTTACGTTCTAGCACGCCGTTGCCCATTCAAGTCGGACACTGAACACGTGTGCTTCAATATGAGCGGTGAATTTGCTGACACGTAATCACACCACGTGCTATACGGAATACTGTTTTCTGTGTTACGGTGCTGCTGTTGGCACGCGGAATGTAATTGTCGAAGCAAAAAGTAAATTTTAGCATATGTTCGCGTTATTTTTTATAGAAATTAAAAAAAATTCTCAGTTGTTTCATTTACTGAGCGATAATCTTGAACACAAATAATTGACTAAACATGTTTTTGCACGCAGAAACAATATTTATGAGAAAAATAGTTTCGAATTTGCGCATCCCTGTGGTCAATCTTCTTTAAAAACACCAATGACTAAGCGCGAAAAAAAAAAAAAGTGCGCCGGGGAGATCTCAAAGGCCAGGCCCAGCTGCGGCTGTATGCACGTCGCGCCGTAGAGAAATAGAGAAGTGAATGTACTAATATTTCGCACCGCCGCGCGTAGCCGCGCAGCATGGCGCGACTTGAGCAGGCTACCGCGTGATCCTCGAGTAACGCTGGGGCGAGTTGCGCCGGGTGGCGAACCCCGCGGAAAGCGATGTACCCGGCGCGCAACGGTCGGTCATTTTTTTTTTTTTTTTGAGACTAATCTAGTTAGTTATATCCACTGGCAGGAAAATTTCAGTTCGTTAAAACGAGGTTTTAAATACATGGATCTCTATTCGGATTTCAAGGAGAATTTAATTTACTTCGTTATATCCCATTTCGTTATAACGATGTTCGAGCGTAACGGCGAGTCTATGGCTCTTTGACAGTGCACGATGGTACCTCGCGGATAACAAAGGGGTGTGCACTCCTGAAGCAAACAGCGAGTGCTATGTGCGCTTGCGCCTATTACCGTCGATCTCGCCGTTATAAGACGTTGACAAGCCGTGAGTCGACGCTCGCACGGTTTTTGAATTCGGGAGGCTGTACATCTTCACTGCAATACACGTCGCAGCTGACGTAACCGTGCAATGCTCTCGTAAGAAAAACGCCATCGCTGCATCAACTTCTCACCAGAACTAGGCTTGCGATGCAGTGAAAATGTTCTGCGAATGAACAGCGTGGGGCTGAGCAAGGACCCGCTTCTAACGTTTCTTTCTTGCATAAAAAAAAAAAAAAGTTATCACGTGTAATTTTGCCAAATCCTCATCATTTGGTATTTCTAGATGGACCGGAACATGGTGAAATTTACAGCTGAAGTATGGACAATACTGCCATATTCTAAAAACTCGGCACCACTTTTCTCGTACTGTTTGTGCAAAACATTTTTAGCCAATTATTTGTTTGATTACTAATCTCGCTTATTATAAGGGCGTTTCCGCTAAAAAGCATTATTAAAAAAAAAAAAACCTAACCCGATTCGACAATAAATACAAAGCGCAGTCTATCTAAACTATACTACCCACGAAAAGGCGATTAAGCATAACCATTATTAAACTTTTTTTCCTTGCGAAATTCTACTGGCACTCAGGCAGACCATTTTTTTCGCTGAAAAATATTTTGGACAAATGTCTGAACGGGTGTGGGGACTATGTGGAAAAATAGTGTAAGGTATGTAGAATAGTATGTATATTTGTAATTACGTGTATACACCTTATTTTGCCTAATAAAAATAGGGGCAAAGACTTTCTGATTTGCCCTCGTTCAATAACTTCATTAACATACGATAAGGAAAGGAGTATGTTTATTTTGCAAACCTCAAGGTGGTCATTACCCAGAATAATCCGTTTTGTAGAATTTTTGCAACCAGTGTGTGCTTCAAGTTATTAAGCATTGTATCTTGGCCTCAATACACCCATTGTGAAACTGCACGCATGTACAGTCAGCTACAAAATATTAACGACCATGAAATCTGAGAAAAAGGTGAATATCTTAACTGCCTCACAATGCAGCCTGGTATTTGCATTTCGAGCCTCGACTAGAATATGCTAACAACATTGTCGTATACAGTTTTACTGGCTACTGCTACAGGTTGCTTGGGAATTTATCGTTTTCTGAGATCCTGTGGCCCATACATTTTTGTTGTTGACTGTACCATGCCAAGAAGCACTACATCTTGATCTGAAATAGTCAACTGCTTTGTGTCATTTTTCTGGTAACTCCACGATAATGGCACACCGAGAGATATGTGGTGCTCTCCTGGTCATACTTCTTCCAGCAACATTGATGCTGCTGAAGTCAAGACTAGTGTTCACTTGCATTAGTTGATGCTGGCCATTTCCAAACCTGTGCTTGCAAAATGAAATACTACAAAATAGGTACAACTCTAGCTACCACTGCCTTCTACCACTGCATCAGTTAAAGAGGCAGGGATGAATATGGGGGAAGAAAACACTCAAACAATCCAACTGGAAAACGTATTTTGTTGTATATAATTCAAGCACCCTTCTAAGAAAAACTTTTTTTTCTTTTTGAGGGCAACTTTGCCATTTTGGTAGTGTTTGGTTTGATGATTGTTCTGATTGTCTAGTAACAACCTAATTACTTTTTCTGAATAAAGTGTACATGTCTGGCTTACAGCCATAGTAACACTATCATTTTGTCTACTCATCATCTAATACTTGGTGCTAGAGATGGGGGCCCCCTGTGGTAAAGATTTTTTCGAAAATATTACTTCTGTGTTGTGCTGTTCATAAAAGAATGTTGGACTTAAAAGGCTGTAGAGCAACAGGATTTCTGTTTTTTTAGAAATATAGAGTTGAACCTGCAACGATTTCATTCAAAGGGAAGTTTCAGCTTCTATGAACACTTGATATCAACACTCAAAACGTTTTGCAAAGAAAGAATATGAGAGTTGTCCACTTATAATGACCTGGTGCCCTGCTAAATTCGGTTTCAAGTAACGGAATGAACAGTGGTGGGAAGGCTGAGCGAAGGCAGATAACTGCACGGCACATGCCGGACGACATAGTTAGTCAGTGCAGTGCCTTAGTTTTAACTTTATATTTTATTTTTTTTCCTTTTTCGCGTAGCAGATGCACTGTCACCACAGTTTATGTACTACCGGCAATCTCCTCTATGCTGCTGCACATTACAAAGACAAGGATATCAACCATTCTATTGAGAGAAGTGCTGCAATAAGTTAAAACGGCGGCTGCTAACATAGGAAGCGGTTAACATCATGGTGCATATTAAAGACGCCATCTCCTAAAAGCCTTTGACTGCCAGGATGTGAAATGTTCCCATCAATGATCTTGTAATGCTTGCTAAATTCAAAAACATCTGTCTCTCTTATGGAAGCCTGCAAGAATATACTGTTTTAGAAAAGCTGGCATTTCTTTTGCTAGGTGTCTACAAAGACCTACTTAGGGACGTCAGTTCACCCTTGTGGACTCTAGTGGTCCATGCAACCCTTGTTGAATGCAAGCAAAAATGGGAAGACATGCAGCTGACTAGGGCATGTCTCTGAGAGAACGTCCAATGGAGCAATATTTGAAAGGGCGACAACTTGCATACACTGAGGGCTCCCATGATAAATATGACCTAGAGACTATCAATCCCACAAATGCTCCTCCAGTTGCTTTGATCTTGACTGCCTTAATCTTCATAACCACGCATGAAATAAAGAACCAGGCACCTGTACCCTGTTGAACACACCCAAGTTTCTTTAGAACTCAGAACGTTATTTCAAAGTGTTCCTTGACAATGCACATTGTATGAGTGTCAAGATTAAAGAAATAAAAAATTCACAATTCTGCTGTTGATATTCTGTTGTGCTCTGGTAAAAGCGTGTGTATTGAATAATTCATTTATTCAGTTGTGACAGTCACAAGCTATCCGAAGTGAAATTACTGAAGTTTTCAAAACAATGCAAAAACAAAATGGGATATGCAAGCTTTGTATGTTTAGTATGCTCGCGACCTGATACGTTTCCTTGTAGTGTGTCCTTTGTTTTTGGCCGTCTAGTCATGATGCAGTTTTATCTTTGACGCTACAACCAGTGAAGTTTTCCTAGCAAGGTGCCCTTTTACACATGTCTAAGCCACACAAGTCCTTCAGGAGCTTATTTTTCTTTTTTTGTTTCTGTTTCACCAGCCATTTATTTCGAGTTTTTGAAAAGGTAGTCATACAGCAGCCATTCTTTATTGGAACCCTATTTTACAGTTTTCGTAACGAGAAATAGTAATCTTGTGTTAAAATTTTGCCCTTGTCCCTGATAGCTAGCTGTACTTTTTGCACTAATCACTGCAGCCGTTATACTCCTGCTGCAAATGCATGCGCCTACGTTTGGCTATTCAATATTCAATATGATATTCGATACTTACTATTTGAAAAAGTTGATATTCGCCCTCTATAGTGCATGGTATTATTATGGCAGGTATAGATGCGGTTGCAGATATGGAAAAATTAAGAAACAGCATTCAGTTAAGGGAAGACTTATATCTTTGACGCACATAGCACTTAAGTCTGACCACTTCCTCTTCTTGGTGAGTGTGTGAAAACGAAGTAATGTTATGGCTATACAACTTTGTCACAAATAGCTTTCCTTAGGCATGAGCTTACAGACTAGATGCCATGCAAAACGCCACAAGAAATCAAATTGCACAGGTTGTGCTGGATTAGTTGGGAGATCGGGGTAAAGTAAGTCATGAAGCAAAATTTCCGGAGCTAGTCAATACAGCTGACTAAGATAGTTCTGTTGGCTTTCCTCCTAGCATAAGCGTAGCAAAATGCAACTTGTATGGAGTTGCACATGCATAACAATTTACAACCATGTCAAAGCCCCTGAGCCAGACGGGTAGTAATTTTGGTTGCTTCTACATTTAGGAGAATATATAAGCACGCTTATTTGGGAGATTAAAGAATTTCTCATGGCCCAGATATTATAAGGCGGTATAATAGTACCACTGTACATGGTAGTTATGTGAAGCCAAGATTGATTCACGTATACATATAATGGTTGAAAAAATGAAATTGAAACCATCTTTGTATGCACACAAATAGTGCTTTCATTCTTCTTTTATAACTGCTGCATTTAAGGCGGAGGCAAAAGACTGCGCATTAAAAATATCTGCCTATCAAACGGCATTTTTTTTTTTTTAGTTATAACAAAGTTGTCATTCTTTGTATACTAAATAGATATGCACCCGATATTTCCTTCAAGCTCTTTACGAGGGCTGCCGGAAACTGTGCACTAGCGATCTTGTCATTCAAATTTTTGAATTTTAGTTATTCTACGAAATGATGCATTTTGTTTACAACAAATGAGGCACGTTACGAGCCAGCATGTTTATTTATATCTGCTATACTTGCATACGGAAATTATTCCTGTCACACATGTAGTTAGCATTGCAATGAAAACTCCGCGCATGATAGCCGGGGTGCCACCAGTCACTATCAGATGTATGTTCGAGCTGGCACAATGCTTGGTACGCATCGGGAACTTCGCGTTTGTATTACGCGCGAATACTCACGAAGGAGCTCGGTGGGCTCAGTCTCAATCTTGTCTCTCTCTGCGTGTGCCTTGTCTCTATGCGCGTGCCATGTGTGGCTCTACCGTTTGCTTTTCTAAAAGCGCCGTCCCATGAAGACGAAACGCGTGACATCCAGCGCTTTCGGCAAAAATGCCTTCACATAAAATATCGATCAAAAATAACGAAGAAGATGAGGAAAACATCGTCTGCTCGGCAAACCTACCATGGCTCTCACAAAGAGGCGCTGCAGTTTGCTAATACCGTTGCAGGAGAAAAAAGAAAGGTTACGTAAACAACATCGTTATAATGGGCCTATAATTTTACTACAAATATAAATATAATACAATTAGAACCTGTAGTGGTAAATTATATTATGTTTAATGGCAAAAACCTGGCCACACTGTCCATGTGTCGTAGGTAAAATAATGGCAACAATGTACACAAAAAATTAGTTGAACACAATGCGAACTTATTATAAAATATTTGTTTAAAACTTTTGTTTTTAATGAGAATTCTTCTTTAAGAAAATTGAAAATTGCCTAATTAAAATTTTTTATATCAGGACAAAATCTGGCAACATTGAATTTACACAAAAAATTAGCAACATTGGGAAGTGTGTAGTGGCGTTTGCAATGTGGCGTTTGCGGATAAATTTAGTTAATGAATTTGTCCATAATATTTTATTTAGGAATGGCAGTTTTTTCGTTTGCTTGCCTCTTAAGTTTAATAATAAATTGCAAAGTGGAAAGTGGTATGTCTAGCATAAAGGCTTATTTGCGTGATTTAAACGAAAATGTTATTCTCGGGAATACTAACTGTTTTGAAAGTCAATCAACAGCCCCGCATTAGCAATGTAATATTTATTACAGCGTAGTAAAATTCTGCGAATTTTTTGCCCCTCATTATCACGAAGTCGTTGTCCGCCTCTTGTTAGTCAACATGTGGAATGGTGCGCACATACGGCTTGTAGTTAGCGGTCTCGAAAACATGGAGGGTGTTCGGCCACTGATCGGCCGCAGGTGTAGCGTTTCTTGCGTGTGTTACTTGCTAGAAAACGCAGTTCTATAATGTGATCATAATTCGTAAGTGTGATTGAATGAACCTGCTGCTACGAAGCTGCACTAACGCTTTTGTCACTTGCTGCGGAAGGATTACTTGATGGATGTGTGCTGGGTGGTGAACGATGTGGGTGATGGTGCACTTTATAAGTTGGCCGCTCTGCGAACCGGTGCCTCGCGGCCAGCCTGCTTTTATTTCTTTATTAGCTTTATTCACAACCAGAGAAACAGAGATGGATTGCATTTTGTTTCGCGGCCAGCCTGCTTTTATTTCTTTATTAGCTTTATTCACAACCAGAGAAACAGAGATGGATTGCATTTTGTTCATTGACGGTGCCATAAAGCTCCACTTTGTTCATTTCATGGTGCTCACTGCTGCTCCTTTCCGAGTTTTTGTGCGAGTTCATGCGAATGCGTTCTTATTTTCCTTTCTCTCGTTCTTTGATCTGTTGTTATATATTAAACCTAACATGCCAGTCCTTTTGATCGGCTAACTTCTTCACCTATCGTGAAAATTTGTCTCGCAAGCGCGCACGTACTTTTCTTAGATTGCGTAATTGATCTGCATGGTGGGTGGCTATGCGGTGTGAAGAACGTAACATGGCAGTTGGTGTTACTATTGCCCCAGGCCAACGCCTCCTGTAGGAGGCGTTGCCCAGGCTAGCGGTCCAGCATAACGCAGTAGCATCATTCTGAGCAAGTTAGCTCACAGGGCCCAAATTCAATATATATCTGCAAAAGGTGTCCGGCTTTGGATGCCAAGCAACTTTTCACAATATTACGCAGTAATGGCATGGTTAACTGTGAAGTTCTACGCCCTTTCGGAGCACAAAGCTTTTAATTCGGGCAGAATTCATGCGGATTATTCCTACGGGTTTAACGTGTCAGAACCTCGATTTGATAAGGAGGTGCGTCGTAGTGTGGTCCTCCGGATAATTTTGACCACTTGGGGTTCTCAACGCGCAACCAATGCACGGTACACGGTAAAACTGGGCTGAATCGGACAAGAATGCTTTGCATTAAGAATACAATCTTCGCACGGTGACAGAGGTGGCGAAAGTAGTGTCCCTGTATACATGTATGTTCCTAAAGGGAGGAGAATTGCGCATACTTCGCCATTTTATTCTAATGTTATGCGGTAAAGCCATTCGTCGCGCGCAGGAGCCGAAAATAGCTGCTGCTGGCTTACTAAATTAACGCGAAGCTTTTTTGTCTACATTAGGCGCGTTGAATCTATCTATCTTCTTACGCCGTCATACATAGTACCGTATTGGTAGTTTTTTTTTTTTAATTAAATCGCCTTAAACTGGATTTAATCGTGTTATTCATGACATGAATGTCGTGATCTAGTCTCTTACGTCGTCGTGATGCCATATTGGTCATTTCTTTAACTTTATCATGTCAGGTTGCGTATAACATGAATGGGATGACGTGCATAACACGACTTGCATTCGGTCATGTCGGTCACGTTATGAATGGCATGACCGACATTTTTATGGTGTTATGGCATTCCATTCGTATGTCATGCATTGCCATCTTGGGCCAGTAGGTCGCGGTCGGGCATGTCATGACATGTCATTGATGTTATATCATGCATGCATGTAATTCATGTTCTTGCCATGCGTGTGTTGTCATGCCTGTACGTCTTTTGTCTTGGTTGTCATGACATGCGATTCGTCATTGTCATGCACATTGTGTCAGATGTTATGTCAGTTATGTCACAACATGTCATGCGTGCATGTCATTCACTGACGTCATCATGACATTACAAGTAATTCATGCTATATAACGCGTGTTACGGAAGCAGCGCATTGCGATGATGGCATTGAAGGTAACAGAAGTCAGCGTCGCGTCCGTGAAGTGGGCGTCTCCGCAACGCGGTAGAGCATTTGACGTCATTTTAGACCGCGTGATGGCGCTCGGCGAGTAGTGGTTAAGTAACATGAAAAATATGTGACGGCTAAAGGTATCAGAAATGCAGCTGTGATGAAAAATAGGGCACTGTGGAATTACAGTTGGTGCGAAGTGGTGAGAGGGATTTGGAAAGGGGTGATGGTCCCTAGTTTGACTTTCGGCAATGCGGTCCTGTGCATGAGATCAGAGGTTCGAGCAAGGTTGGAAGTTAAGCAGCGAGGGGTAGGTAGACTTGCTCTGGGAGCACACGGAAATACACCAAATCAGGGGGTACAGGGTGACATGGGATGGACGTCATTCGAGAGCAGGGAAGCCAGCAGCAAGATAGAATTTGAGAAGCGATTGAGAGAAATGGCAGAAGAGCGGTGGGCAAGGAGAGTTTTCAGTTATTTGTACATGAGGAATGTTGGCACAAAATGGAGGAAGCTGATCAGAATATTGTCAATCAAATATTTGGACTGCAGGAGCGGTGCAAACCAGGAAACAGCGGTTAAGAAAAAGGTGAAAGAAACAGAGACGGGTCTGTGGAAAACAGGGATGGAGACGAAATCAGCACTGGGAACTGGGAACATACAGAATTTTCAAGCAAGAAATTGCCAAAGAAAATATCTATGAAAATTCTAGGGGAAGCTCTTTGTTGTTTGAAGCCAGGACGGGAGTATTGCGGACTAAGATGTACCGAGTCAAGTAGCAAGGCATAGACACGTTGTGCGGTGCGTGTGGAGAAGAAGAGGAAACGGGTGAACACCTCATACTTTTCTGTAAAGGGCTTAACCCTACAGTTAACCCTACAGTTTTCAAAGCATTGGGGTTTAGGGACAGTGAAAAGGCAAAATAGACTTTAAGCAGGTAGAAATAACCAAACGGAGGTTAACTGATTGGTGGCTAAAATCAAGGCAGGGGTGAAATTTCACCCACCACAAAGTACAAAATATGTTAATAGTCCTGGCTAGGTGGCGTATGCCACCGCCCGCCACCGCCCGATTTAAAGGGTTCAGCCTCATCCATCCATCCATGGTGAGCGTGGTTGGAACCACTGTCCCACTGTGTTATCCACACACGCTGGGCGGAATATTCGTGATCTTTAGGTGTTCTGGCTGGTACCAAGTCTGAAAACGAGAGCACACATAAATTTTGGCCCTGTGAATGTGCAATTCCAGTTGCCGGGGGACTGTTATTAGCTACGACAACTTTCGGTGGGGCTGCTTAGAGTGTCGTCTGCTATCCCACTTTTCGTACAGGGCTCCCGAATGCGCTAGCACAGAGAGATTCGAGGGACTAGGCCTGCACAATACTTTTGACGAGTACGCAGTCGCGACGTTATATGCTCAGAAAGAACGACTTTGTTCTTCAACTCAGGGCAGGGAAGTATTGGCGAGGTTAGGCTTCACACTGAGGCCCCAGTATTGCGGATAGGAGACGGCACAGATAGACCGCAATGTTCGATCTCACATCGCGGTGGCCCCAATTCCCAAGAACATGCACCCCAAGTACCATCCCGGACGACGCAGATCAAGGGCAAAGACTCTTCACAAACGTTTCGGCATGGGACCGGGAGTGTATTACACGGATGCTAGTCGAACCAGCTCCGACACGTTCACCGTAGTCTCTACGTGTCAGAACAACGTTACAACGGCATCCTTCAAAACCTCCTCGGCATGCGTGGCAGAGGCTGCAGCCATCGCCTTGGCCATTCAGGACGCCGAGCACCAAACCAATTCGGATGTCATATTATCCGACTCACAAGCAGCTTGCCACCTGTTTCTAAATGGGACGGCACTCCAGTCAATAATCATAATTTTGGGCAATAAACTGGAAGGGCACCATGCACACTATCATGTGGTGTCCGGCACACGAGGGACTGACAGCGAACGGGAGGGCAGACCGTATTGCTCGAGGATTAAACGTGCGAGCAACGGCAGGGCCCATTGACGACCTTCCACCGAATCCTCGTGACATCCTTTTACAGCAAAGGCAGCAGCGGAGACGTTTTGGACATCCTCACTCGAATTTGAACAGCCAGCAGTAGAGGGACTGGCGTCGTATTCAGACGAATACATACCCCAACCTGCACCACCTACACAGAATACACCCCACGAGGTTCATTGACGAGTGCCCGTGGTGCACAGAAATACCCACACTAAAACACATCACATGGAAGTGTCCCAAGAGGCCTCCGCACATAGACAGCCCAATTATACTGAAACATCCACTCATGAGGAATAGGCAGTGGGAGGCATGGTTTGCGGACGAGGGCCGGGAGAGGCAATTGGCTCTTCTGGACCAAGCCCAGCGAGCCGCTCGTGCCAGTCGAGCCCTGGAATAGGGGCCCCAACCAGCGTGCCTTCTTTTATTTATTTATTTTCAATAAAGTTTTTACTCACCCACTCTTTAAAAGTACCTAAGCGCATGGAAAAGGGTGTCGTTTAGGGATTTATGCTAGGTCGTACGTTGTCCTACCGCGTAGATCGCCGGTCGAGAGCGCTTATAGGGATACTTCATGCTCCGGCAGCTTACATGCATGAAAAAAAGTCGCAGTTTCACCTGAAAGGCGAAGCATCAATTGCGATAGCAAACTTGTAGAGAGCTATACGGAGTAATGATATTAGCTTTATCAGCTGTATAAACTTGGACATGCAGCAGCATCGGCAACACGCAGAACTGTTGTCGACGCCATCGGCGTTTTGCCCGCGTTCGCTCAAAATGCGTGCGGCGTTGGTGACTGTTGCCGGAGCCTCTGATATAAATAGGCACTTGGTGCCGCAGCTAAACGTCGCCTCCCTTCCCTCCCCCTCCCCCACGGCCTCTCGCGAGTCGGAAGAAGGCGCGTTTGCTCTACATATATGGTGATTGTAAAGGAGAAAAGAGACGCCTACTTCTGCAGCCCTTAAGCGAGCACGGCGCAGAACGCGCGTTTGTTCTCCGCCGTGCGTTCACTCCCCGTGAAAGACGCGCCCCTCGCGCCCTTTCACTCGCACATACAGCGTTCGGCGCGCGGCGACGATTTCATCTCCAAATGACGTCATACGGAACCTCACGGCGACGGCGACGCCGACGGCAGAAATCTGCTTTTGAGTGTCCATATAATTGATATCGCAATAATAGAAATGCACAGTGATCGCACTGTGTTGATCTGAGGGGTCTCAACCTTTTGCAAAGGCCTTTAAATGCCTTCCCCCCCCCCCCCCCCCCCCTTCGTGGCACGAAAAGTAGAAGCCGGCTGCATGCTTCCATAGTAGTCGCAGTTTCAAATTCAGTATACTCCCTGGGTTGGTGCCGTGTTTCGCCTTGCATTTTTTTTTTTTTCCTGACGCTTATTCTGCCGAGATAACCGCAGACGAAGCAAGTCTACAGCGTTTATTTCTGCACCCCTGTTGAACGAAGCTCGAGTGCCCCTTCCTAGCTGATTAGCAAAGAGGTCAAAGAACAGTCGAAAGATAAGAGGGATATATTTAACGCTGAAGGATTTCTTCTTAGAGACTCTCAGCTATGTGCCAGAAAAGGAGATCGCGCTAGTCGGTTTGACCATCCACGGCCGCAAACAGCAGCCAGCACTCGAACGGCGATCGTATATATATAGCGCCGCGTTGTTGATTGCTTACTGCGCCAGTGCTTGTTCCCGAATGTGCGACGTCTTGGTGTCCAGTTTTCTGCGTACACAATCAGAATATAGCAGTAGTCACAGTTACTTCATTCACTATTCCTTTGATCCAAGGAACAAGAAGGAAACGCAGACGGTTAGCACGTACAGCGTCCAAGGTTTTTCTATTTGTTGATTTTGTTCTTTGCGTTTAATTCGCATCGGCTTTTATGGCTTTAAATAAAGGCGCGCACGACGCGACAGCGGCGTTGCCATATCTGGGCGCGTGCTGCGCGCGCGTGCGACAAGTACGTGGCTTTCGGAATTGGCGCCGTTTCACTCAGAGAGACGAATGATGCGCTATCGCCATGCAGTAATGTTGTAGGCGATATATTGGCTGGTTGGTGTGGCAGCTATGTATATAGTGGGCCTCACAATGTAGCCACAGCCTCCTTAATTCTCCTCCTCAATCCGTTCTGCGTGGTCGGACTTCCTTCGTGTGCTTGTTTGCAGCAGGGAGCATGCATATATGTCACCGTACGTGCAGCTTTCAGCACAGTAATGTATACTAGAACAGATGCCCTGTCAAGTGTCGCCGGACCTTACGCTCTCTCCCCCTTCCTCTGCTTTCTTACGATGGACCTTTTAAAAGCGGCACACCGCCACCTCCGAAGAATACCCCCTGAAGAAGGAGCCGAATTGGTTCCGAAACGTCGAGCTAGTAAATTTCCTTATTTGGTTGGAGTCAATCTCTAAGTCTTAATACTTTGACTGCGTAACCATATAGTCATTACCATGGCAGTAAGACATATGGGAAGCGCACCAATTAGTAGGAAAGCTTCTCGACTCCAATCTCTAAGTCTTAATACTTTGACTGCGTAACCATATAGTCATTACCATGGCAGTAAGACATATGGGAAGCGCACCAATTAGTAGGAAAGCTTCTCGACAGCCAGTGTCAGAAGGTCCACGATCGACTATGAATGTTTATAGTTGAACCTGCGCGGCTCGGTAATGTGACCAAAGTTTCACTCTTTTTCAACCAGATCAAATAATACTGTTGTCGCAGTTACATCATTTAAAAGTTCTTGTCACGCACCGAGCTCGACCATCAAGTGTCTGGGAAATGGGATAAAAACAACCTTAACGAACCTTGCATAAACCTCACGCAATATCCTGCAAGTAGACTTCCTCACACACCAAGGATGCCAAGTGGCGCAGCACGGCGCGACTGCAGGAGTGCGAGATCGGCCAGGATGCTTGATCAGGTTCCACTGCTCGCGGGGGTTAAAAGGGAGTTTAGAAGTGATGGATAAAATGGATAAATAGCTTACAGCGTCATTAGATTTTATGGTATAGTTTTTCTCCATTTCTCAGCTGTTTATATAGTGTCGAGCCAGCTGCGGCAGCATGCAGGGGAAAAGGAGCACTTTAGTTAAAATATACTATTAATCGCATAGTTCTTTCAGGCAACGTTACTAGATTACTAGTTCTAGAATCTAGCAACGTTGCAAATACGTATGGCCAGCGGTTTGTCGATGCTGTCCGCCTATTATACCATTTCGAGACATTGGCGCAAAACCAATTTTATTTCACGCGCAAAACCAATTTCACAGTGCATAACCAACTTGCCCAAATCGCAGCTATGGCCCTGTGTCAGCGTGAGCACGTGAGTGCGTGGGTCATGCTCACCGCAGCGCCAGGCGCAGGATGCGGCGAAAAACAAGCGCAGGCGCGAAACGCCGCAAACGCGGCGCATGCCTCGCGTCGTCTGCTACCGAACCGCTCTTCCTCCACTTCGCCCGCGCGCGGCCGCCTAGCTGGCAGTACGATCGCCCACTTAGAGAGGAAACAGTTTATTTCTTGCCCTGCTACCCGTGATGCGTAGAAAGCGCACAAGTGCGCTCTTCTACCACAGTGGCATAGAATGCCAAAAAGCAGCAGTAACACAATTTTTCACGTAATTTTTTTTTCTCCGATTCGCCATAGGCAGCTTTGCACGACGGATCAAATCTCGCAGTCATTCCACGGTCCGACCACGACGTAGCCAGGCAACACCGAGCCTTGCCGTGCACAAGCTGCTCGCGGTCCGCCCCGTTGGCGTTATACGCCACGCTCCATCCGCGGAATGAATGCGCTTTGGTCTATTAATTCTGCGATAACGACCGAACGCGAAGCTTGCATCATTTAAAGAGGGCTCGATGTGACCAAGACTGTTCTAGAAACTCATTACTTTCCATGCTCATAGCTTCCAGATGGCCTAGCTATAGCGAAGCACAGTTTTCCCCCTCAAGGTCGTGTACAACGAAACACTGCGTCACGACGTGCCCGCGGCGGGCAAAGCGACGGGGTGGTTCGGTAGCAGACGACGCGCGGCATGAGCCGCTTCCTACGCCTGGCGCTGCGCTGAGCGAATGGCTAATACCTCGATTTCCTCTCACTCACCCCTACCCCTCGTTCATGTGCCACGCTTTCGCGTGTTCACGCCAACAGTGCACCGACCGGTACAATATATGCAACTATAAAAATGTACACGCTGCATGCACTTAAATAACCACTATAATAATGGGCATGCTATAGGCATTGTATTTTGGGAAAAGCTGCAGGAAAAAAAAATTGATATGTACTTTCACAAACAAACACATCAAACTTTCAAAGGTGCCTATAGCACAATAAAAAGCGTGCTCACAAGTTACTGCAATGCTCTTTGCTTGCACTGATGCATAGATTTGATCTAATTTATGATATGCTTCATTTATACAATATTTGATATTTTGATTTATTTGTAGATGATTTATGCCCACTTTTTCTTTCTTTCTTGTGGCTGCATGCACATCTGTGGTAGGGGAGACACGCCAAGTCAAGCTACTCTTTTATTTGCTTTTTGTCTGTGCTCCTGACATGCATCACCACAATATCAAATAAAGTTTGATCGATTGATTGAACTCGCTTCACTTTGCATTGCCTATACCTTAATGCAACTCTAGAAAAACATAATCGCATTTGGATGTATGGTTTCACTTCAAGAATATACAGCTCAAATTCAGATTTGTTATTTGGATTACGCTCAATAAGTCCGCTCAGTCGGTGATGACACAAAACATTTTCTTAGAATCAAACTCACCTTGTCAAGAATGTTTGAGAATCACTACGATAATTAGTCTAGTGCTTCTTTGGCATACATTCCATACCTGAGGATAGGTAGGATGCATTCTGAGGCCAAGTGAAATGTAACAAGCCACAATTCAAGCAGTTACAAAGGGTGTTCTTATAAAGCCCAATGTTATATATAGAACCTGCTACGGCAACAAAGCTTACACGTGCCATATTTGTGCAATTAAGATTTTTGCTAACAGTGTACAGCTGCAGCGGGAAAAGATTAGCACATGTGACCGATCACCCGAGCAGACAAATTACGGCACGCGACGCTGCCGTTCCCTAGCACGCCGAAAATGAGAGTGCCAAGCACCCCCTCTTTGAAATATGAATCATGGACACTTCAGATACCAGTGTGCTAGGGAACAAGAGCGCCACGCACAGCAGTTTCCCTGCTCCGGTCATCAGCCACTTGTGCTAATCTTTTTCCGCTGCCCAGCTGTACTAGCACACTCAAACAAAGGGGGTACAGGACAGGTGCGACACAAAACCATTTATTCGTATAAATAAATGATTTTGTATTGTGTGTATCCTGTACCCCCTTTCCTGAAGACAGTCGCGGAAACAAAGGCCGACACAGCGCCAGAGTGCCAAGCACAAAGGAGGAGGCGACAAGCAGAAGTTTCTTGCGAGAATAATCAAATGAGAGTTTATTGGCGATATAATTGGCAATGTGACATCAGGGACATATGGCAACGATGACAGCTGTACACGCTTGTGAAAAAGCGATGAGGCAGTTTTGAAACGGAAACTGCACATTCCCAACGTTATCTTCTCCTGGAAATAAAACGACTGTACAGAAGTTTATACAATGCTATGATACAGTGCTACACATATGTGACTGAAGGTGCACAAAGCACTTAGAGATGTGTGGAAGATACATGTGTGACATTACAGAAGTGACTGGAATGCATTTGTCTGACAGGTTGCATATCAACCATAAGAAGATCTGCTCTTTATACAATGACCAGATTGACAATGTGCTAAGCAAGACACTTTGCCTATGTCTTATACGTATAAGGTCCTTCGTTTTGGGGCTTTGTATTTTTATCAAATATGGGAGATAAAAATCAGGTGATTTTTTAAGAGGAAAACCAGGAGAAAATTGGGGGTTTTTTTCTCTGGCAGCAAAATCGTGGAGAAATCCTGAGTCTTGTTGTTTGGCATTCCAAAGTTCCGAGATTTTTCTGGTAACTTTTACAAACGATTAACATAGCAATAGCCTCCCTTTAGACACAAATGTTGTAGTTAAACAACCGAAATCGCACTCACGAATATGTAACGACAGAGAGCTGCTTGCAAATAATGTGACGAACTCATCTCTGCAAATCGTTGTTGTCAGGCAATAATAATACATTTAAAAGAAACACATTAACAAAAACAACAAATAGAGACGGGTTCACCAATACTTTCTTTGCTTTGTTCTCTGTACTTTTTTTTTAACGAAGGAAAAAATGTTCAAATAGTAGTGCTCACGGATGGGCTTCAGAGCAGGTGTGATGCTTTTCCTTATAGAAACCCATGTTGAAGTATGCATAATAATAGGCATTGAGAGCATTCGGTGTTCCATCCTGGACCTGTCAGGCCTTTAGTCTTTGTCTATTGTCCTGTTTATGGGTTCCCAGTATACTCCCTTGCAGCAATAGTAATGGATTAGCAACTAGACAAATTGAATGTAACATCTTCATTGAATGTAACATGGTTGGGTAAACATGCTCTCAACTTCACAGCTACTGTTCGCAATGCAGAGCAACGCCGCCATTGTGTTCATTCGCGCGTACCAGTGCATTACCGCCATTTACCTGTATGCAACTTGCAGGAAATGCAATGCAATGTGCCATTGTCATATTCATGTAAACGCAGTGGCTAAAAAAACAAGCTTTCGTTCACTTAATGCTAGAAGGCGCTGAATATATAGTATTTTTATATATGCTGACTTTCAGTAGAATGTAAAATGAAAACAAGACGTATACCGTATTCATATAGTATTAATAATAATAATATCATATATATTGACCACTTGCTCACAAAAGGTGGGTAGCGTTCATTAGTATTGCAATACCTGCATTTATTATTATTCTTTAGGAAAGAGAAAAGTTCAGGGAGAAATCGGGTTTAACCCAATTTTTATAAATTTTGTTCGGGGTGCAGAAATTGGGAGTTATCATGTTTTACCCAAAAAAAGGAGTACCCTACTTATACGGTTGAGACTGTTCATTAAAGAAAACCACATAGATATATAAACATCAGAAATTCATGAGAACCTTAGACAATGTTTATATTTGTGTTTACAGAAGACCTGATGCTGAAAAAATTACAGCATGCTATTTCCCACAGTGAATTCTCCTCCACTCCAGGATGCAAAACAATGTAGAAAATATGGTGCATGATACAGAGTGCAGAAATAGTGCACAAGGAATGTGCTTATGTTACTGCAGCCTTGAATATGAAATTACACTTGACATTATAGCAGCGCTTGATGTATGACAGAATAATGAATTACTTCACTAACGCTTGAAGAAGGTGGAAGAACACAATTGAAGAAAATGAAAGAACACATTAGATTAACACTTTTAACCAAATGCCAGCTTTGTTGTTACGAGGCAGTGTGCTGCTATTCCACAGTAGAATTTCTATGCAGCATACTTACATTAGTGGCTATAGTTTTTTACAGCACTAGTGACACGCTGAATGGAAAATAAATTGATCACTCTTCAATTTTTTAGACAGGCAGAAAGTAAGAAAAAAAGAAAGAAAGAAAGACAGGCAGGTGTTACATGTAACAGCACAGTGGGGTTGTTTGCATGCTTGTTGATGTATACCTGCTCTTACAAGTGTACACCAAGGCAAATTAACCTGAATGTAATGTAACAAATATGAACGTCTAACCTTCAAGGCATTTAGCGACTAAAGCTATGCTGTATGCATAAAAAAAAGTTTTGTCGAAGATTACTGGTTGGACATATGTCGTAATTCTTAGCTCATACTGGAGGCTTCTTTGAACAACTGGACTTTTTCTTGCTAGCTGGGGTATTAGAATTGCTAGTTGGATGGCCTTGAGCTGCAGGGCTGGAAAGTTTCTCTGACTGTTCCTGTAGCAAAGAGTTATATGATCCCATCCTAGTCGTCATTCTTGTATTTTAGCTGAGAACACCGGCTGAAGTGGCCTAAGGCGAGATGCTGAGGCAAAGGATGACACAGTGCTGGAGTGGCAAGTGCGAAGGTGGAGGCATCAAGTTGAAGTATATGGCAGGAATACTCGAGCGAGAGTTTATTGGCAGTACTTATAAATAGGCTGTGGTATTGAGATAGCTGTTAATACTCATGAAAGAAGGATTAAATGATTTCGAAACTGAAAGAGTATAGAAAATACAATACTAACGTGAAATTTAACATTCTTAGTTTGCTTCAGCGACATGTTGTGCAAATATAAACTTCAATTAAGAAAAAAACAAAAGAACACATCACTTTTGGATCACTGCACAAGATAATGTAAAGTGGACGTGTGCTGGTAACGCATTGACATTGCAGCCTTGATGGATGTAAAGAGTAAAATATATAAACAGCAAAGGTATAGTAGCATAGAGCACAAGCTGTCGACGAAGGGAAAGCAGTTGCAGCCTGTGCATGATGTGAATATGGACAATTGATTGAGACAGTTACAGTGCGGTCCAGCAGTAATTTCCTTCCCTTTCTTTTTATGCTAACATCCAATTACTTCTAATGCTGTGGTCGAAGATATCGTTACATATTCAGTACTATAGGCCAACACAAAATGTAACAAAAGGCACTATTCAGCCATATTTCCTTCCTCAAACATACCATGACACCCCAGCTAGTTTTTAACAGCAGAGCAGTTTAGGCTAAGCGTACGTCCATAACGTGCGAACAGAAATTGTGGGCCGATCCTGGCAGTAGTGCAGAAAGGGTCCAAGCGCAATGGCGCATACCCCTGTGAACTAGCAAAGCTAAGCCTGGATAAGTCTAGATAAGTATGGTTGGGACTACTTAAGCTTAGTCAGTCATCGATAGCCAATCGATATCCAATCAATAGCTAATCGATAATCGATCAATAATCAATAAATTCCTGAAAGTGCTGGGGATGACTTGGCAGTGCTTAGCCTAGCCCATATTTGTGGCCAATACCTTGCAATAGCCAATTAATAGCTAATCGATAATCGATCAATAATCAATAAATTCCATAAAATGCTGGGGATGACTTGGTAGTGCTCAGCCTAGCCCAAATACATGGCCAATACCTTGTGATAGCCAATAAATAGCAAATCGATAATTGATCTGTAATCAATACCGTAAAATGCTGGGGATGACTTGGTAGTGCTTAGCCTAGCCCAAATATGTGGCCAATACCTTGCGATAGCCACTCAATAGCTAATCGGTAATTGATCAGTAATCAATAAATTCTGGATAATGCAGGGGATGACGTGGTAGTGCTTAGCCTAGCCCAAAAGCCAGGACTAGCTAGGTGCCCATCAGCTCAGCTGTCTCTTTAGCACTGCGCCTCCAGTGCAAGCTACGCTAATTTTTTTTGTTCATCAGATTTTCTGTAGTGCATAGCTTCCATAGTTTCCTAGTGGTGACCCGGATATATCCAAGGGCACGAAAATTTTGTACATTACAATCTACATAGAAGTAGGCCTGGAGGCGAAGTAGACAGTGGAAGGTCAGATGTCCATGAGTGCCGGCCGTTATTACAGTGATCTTCACTTACTGCTGATCAAGAGATAAACAGTCTGCGATAGTTTTGTTGCTGAGTAAATTATGTGTATCAAGCCCTCAATTCACAGATCACACTTAAGCAAATATAGTTTTTGAATGAACAATTCAAGAACAGAAGGTGGAACAAAGAGCGCAAAAGGTTGAACAAACTGTAGAGGACACACAGCAACCTATGTTTATTTCGTATCAACAGCAATATATATAAGCAGCACGCTTACCAAAGTAGCAATACCAACAGTCGCTGCTGAAGGGTGGGCTGTCATATATTTGGTGAGTATTGAACATCATTGCAGTGCAGCAATACAGAAGGCGTGTGGACTCATGAATTTCTATTTTGATGGATGTAAAGCTCCAGATATTGGTGTTGTGCTAGGCTTGTGCATTTTTGAAACAATGTTTCACAGCTACTTTCTTTTTACAATTTTCTGTAATATAGCAACCAAAAGAGCTTTTGAGCTAGGGTGCTTGCCTTCATCCGTGATTGAGATACTGTTTATCTGTTTCTTTTCACACGGGCATTTTTTCAAACCTTCTTTTAGCAATCCATACAAGAAATAATAAGACAAAATCAAACAAAATAATGGAATTTAACGTCCTAAATCAGTAAATTTGGCTGAGGAATGCCGCAGTGGTGAGTCACAGATTAATTTTAACCACCTGGTGTTGTTCATTGTGCACCCAGGACATGGTACATATTGAGCATTTCACATTCTACCCACATTGGGATGTAGTTGGGAATTGAACCCTTAACCTTGTCATCAGCATTGGGATGCCATAGTCACTAAGCCACCTTGGTGTGTTTTACTCTATGGCAATGAGCACAGAGTTTCGTCGGGTGCACTGAACAACACTTTCACTCCCACTTTTCCTACAGCCTCCTTCAACAATTGAGAAACCTCGTGTATATAAACAATAATAGCTATGTCTGTAGAGAGCTTGTCTTTATATTTTCTTTCCTCACCATTTCGCTGTCTCATGGTGACCAGCTACCGTACTGCAGATGAGGACAGCAATGGAAGTGGAAAATTGGCTTGCTGTAGCCACTGCACTTGGTGCTTGAAACTATTTGCCATTTTATGGTGGATGACCTGGTTAAAGACGTCCCCAGACATGGCTGAAATGCCATGTTTTTAAAGACAGGGCTTTTCTGTGAAAGAGGCTCATAACTGCTTACACATTCTTGGATTTAAATTCAGTTGCATATCAAAAAGCAAGGTTCATTTTTGAACAGATGCTCAGAAGCGAGTTCTAGTTGTTTAATCTCTGACCAAAACAAATAAATATCTTATCTATATGCTCCTTGTTGTCGGTTTAGTCAGTGTTGGAAAAGAGGTAGAGTCATCATTAAAATGAACACTTTAACAGGATTTGTCATTTGGACGCTTCCAGTGAGGCACCTGTTATACTGCTAGAGTGAAATATTATTGAAAATCAGTGCTAAGTATGACGCAATGCATACATCACCACGATGCATCCCCATAGGTCAGTACTCATAAAATGCACTGATTGTATATAGGGAAACAGCACTGAAATTTCTCGTGGTCACAGTAGCGCCGTAACGCACAGTCAAGCGAGCGGTGGAAGCAGCTTTCAGTAGGACATGCTTTCATTTTTGCCTCAGCAATTTCGCCGCTCATCTTGAGGCAAATGTGCCCAGCGCTGACGTGATGGCATCGGCTTGCTAGAACGTGTGAGTGCATGCGCTTCTCAAAAGGTCAATTTCTATGGACAAAGCTTGGCCAGATGCGCGGGGTGTTATCAAGTGTTGATACCGGCGCGCGACTGTCATCGTTCAAGATATACCATTTCCTTGGCGTCTCTATCGGACAGCTTCAGCATATTTTAGTAGGACAATCAAATTGCCGTAGCACCTCCTGGCCAATGCTGCCACGTGAAACATCCAAGACCACTGAAGTGACCATCACTGATTCTCTTGGAAAAAATTGGGCAAGTTGGCGATTGTGTGAATGAGGCTTTGGCAAAGTACTTCTCTGGAAAAAAAAGATTGCGTGATGTAAGTGCTCTATGAAATTTCCACAAAGAAGCAAAAGTATGCTGGTTGGAGGTAAATTTTCTTCAATCAAGTGTGACATTAGGTACAATGACAAATCTTATTTTAGAATATTCTGCTGGCGTGGTTCTTTCATGTGAGGTCATAGGGTAACACATTTATAAATTTCCCACGTTTAATTGGTCCAGTAGAAAAGCAAAAACTTTTGCATTTTCAGAAATATTTCGCATAAAGATTGTTAAAGTTTCAGCCGCAAGTCTTCCCGTTGCTTTACTTTATGCTCAAAATTATGTTAGACACTCAAATGAAGTACTTTTCCAGAAAATTACTTCTGAAGTTGCCAGAAGGGAACTTTAAATGTACTTCAAATGTTTTTTTCTCCCTTCAAATAAGATTTACTTGAATTAAAATTTCTAGATCAGAAGCCGAAAGGTTGGCGCTAATAATGAGCTATCTCACATATTTTCATCTAGAGGGCCTTAATGCTTAATTTAGGTCTGGATTAGCATTGTCAAAAATTTATTTTTTTTGGCAACTTTGGAAGTAATTTTCGGGAAAAGTAGGTAATTTGATTGTCTAACATTATTTTTAGCATAAGCTGTAGAAACTAGAAAAACAGTAAAATGCTGAAACATTAATGATGTTTATACGAAATATTTCTGAGAACTCACAATGTTTTGGTTTTCTGCTGAGTCAATTAAACGTGGAATATTCATAAATGTGTTCACCCATGATGTGACATGAGAGAACCATGCCAGCAGAATATTCTAAAATGAGATTTGTCATTGTAAGTTTCACGTGTACCATGATTTAAAAAATTTACCTCCAACCAATGTTTGCTTCTTCGTGAAAATTTCAAAGAGTGCTTAAGGCACCAACATTTTTTTTTCGAGAAAAATAATGTGATCAAAGCTCATTCACACAAGAGCCAACTAGCCCAATTTTTTTCAATATAATAGGCGATGATCGCTTTTAGGGTCTGAGACGCTTCATGGGGAATGACCTTATAGTTTTCTGCACAGATGTATCCGTCAGCTGCCAATTGTGACTTGGGATAAGTTCCTGATGTATACACCCCAACCTATCTTTATTTGTCTTAAAATGTCCTTCCCATGATCTGGACCTCCTGTGACCCTAAATAATTATAATTATTTTACATGCAATCAACACAAAAGGGTGAATGGAGGTGTTAAAAAAAATATAGGAGACCGCTTGACTAAAAGTTCGCACCTCCCATAAGCTGCAGTGATAGTTTACAAGTCAGACAGAATCTAAAAGCATTTGCACTATAGTCTTGTGCTAGATTAAAAAGAAAGAAAGAAAGAAAGAGAGACAGAACTCTACGTCATTTGATAGAATGGTGTGAGCCTATCAGTGAAAGCTATTCTATTCTAAGCATTAGTAGAACAAATGAAAAACAACCAACAATAAAATCAAGAAGATCAACAAGTGTATAAAGGATACATACCATGCTTGCTCATAAACGCAAAAGAAATGCAAGTGTAGCAGTGTAATTGCTAGAGTTTGGAAAACATGGACAGGAATATTACTAAAATTAGGACAGTAGACACAAAAAAATTGGTACACATTTGAGGACAGTGCATAGATCACAAAAATTCATTCAGCTTGAATTTATTTCCATATAAATATTTATCATGCTTTGGCTGACAAAACACATGCTGCTTTGTTGTCTACCAATAAAACAAATTGTCAAGAAAATGTTAAGCAGATGCTTGCTCAATGTGGTGTTTCTTCTCCTTAAGATATTCTTAAAGTCAGCTAGTGAACAAGAGCTCCACTTCTGGTAAAAATCTGAGTGCTTGTTTTAGATCCAAGTGAGAATTCCCATTCATTTCTGTTGGCAATCACACACCCACTTGTATCCTTGTGAGTTTTTCGTCAGCAGAGCCGTCCCACTTTTCTGCTGCAAAATCTAGGGCCTCTACGTTAAGCCCTGGTGTTTCCAGCATCGCAGTTGAACTCTGTATGTCATGCTTACCAATGGTTCTCAAAGTGACATCAAAACAGTACGAAAGTGTCTACATGTGTCAAGCCCATATCATGCTCAGTGGGAAGGAGCTAATAAGTTTGTAAGGAACCCAAATAGATACTGCTGTTGTTTCTCACGTGAGGTCAGCATATTGAACATTGCATGACTTGGTTGCCAGCCTCACCAGCTCTAGAATGACTTCGCATCACGGTATAGTGGAACTCCACACAGCATACACTACAGCACATACAAGACACTAAACACTAAGTATTGTGTGCCATGACGACACAGTTGAATGGATTTACGGCAAACCTCTGACTTATCGTATGTGACGGCCTAGAATGAGAACAATGAGTAAAAAAAAATGTAGTTGCGATTAGGTCAGTCCTCTAGTTTAACATCGGTTTTGAAAGCAAACGAATACCCATTATAAACCACTGTGGTAGATGACACATGATGCGTATGAAATAAATGTAGTGCTTTCAGAGTTCTTGCAATTTTAAAGAAATGAAAGACAGTTCAGAGTGCAAGCGATTCCAACACAGTGCATGGGCACATAGCCAGAGGAAACCACTAGAGCTCCCTGGCAAGGCTAAAGTATTACCTGCAGTTTAATGGCAAAGTGAGCACAAGCACATCTGATAAATCACTGGAAAGGTTGTAGAAAAACTGAGCAATCAGGACTACCTGTAATATTACGGTACATCCAGTGTAAATTCGGGACATTCAGGTATGACAACCTCAGTAAAAAAAAAAAAACACACCGCTCCAACTGGCTTTTCCAATAGGAATCAACTGCGACCAATAGGAACCAATTGGAAAATTCTTACTTCCAACTGGTTACGATTGGGCCAGAGGAGGAACCAATTGGAGTTGCCAATTATAATGAACAGGACCCAATTGGAACCGATTGGAAAATCCCTAGTTCCAACTGGTTACGATTGAGTCAAAGTGGAACCAATTGAGTGCAATTGGACTTGGTTCCAACCAAGTGGGAAATCATTACCTCCAATTGGTTACAATTGAGTCAGGGATGCAACCAATTGAGTCCAATTAGACTTGCCAGATTGAACCAGCTAAGCCCACCTTACATTCCCAACTACTAAGTCTAATTGGACTACCAATAGGAACAAACTAGAATGTAACCAACTGGAAAATCATATTTCCTGTATATGAACCCATTTAAAGTAATTGGAATGAGTTATAGCTATATATGCATGCAATACTAAGGCTATAGCAAACCTGTTTCTGACAGCTGGAGTCCTATTTCAGTTTGCTTTGTGGGGCATACGAGGTCTGTTAGAAAAGTATCCGAGCTTTGGCCAAAGAAGAAAAACTGGTATAAGTGGAGCGTTGGAAACCTAATCACCCTCTGGCTTCTGCTCTTCCAAATATTGAAAGACAGTGCAGGATAAGGATCTATAAATAACTTAAGACCAAATCATCTCTGTTGATCTGGCAACACTGCATGCAGCTACATGAAATTTGGGAAGAACCGTAGCAGACGATGCACTTTGATTCTGCCTGCGCCGCAACACTTCATGAGCCACCAATGGTGGCGCTCCACACATTTACGCTGCCACGGGCTTCCGTGTTCCAGCTAACAGCTGCCCAATTCCTCGTAGGATGAGTAAACTTTAGACATATATAAATGTGATGCGTAGCAAAAATGGGGCACATAAGACGAACGGGAAAGTGAACACTTCTCTGTTATTGACTCTTGCACTACACATCGCGTCCCGGTGCAATTTTGTACCATTAAAGTTTTTGGCTGTCTCTCTCTAGCTTGTGTTATGCAATATCAACTATAGTCTATCAGTCTGCTCTGCTCAGACGGAGCTCTCACATTTATCATAGGAAATGTAAACTTTTCTTTGCCTGCCGTAATCACACATTCATTTTTTTTAATCACCATATTCGTGCAATTCTCAAATTCTATTTTGCTAAGCACTTGTAAATGCATGGGCGAAGAATCTGTGGGAAGAATCGAGCTGAATACCACCTTTCAGAAATTAAATTAATCTTGGTAAACTTCTTTACAAATTTTAGAAACGTATAAACACAATGTACAAGGAAGTACTGTCTTTTTCACGGTCAAAAACAACAATGTGTAAATATGCTATTCGAGTTGGACCTTTTGAAACATTTTCAAGAACCTCTTGCCATAAATGTTTATTGAACGTTTCATAATAAACCAAGATGTCTACATACCTTTCAGGTCATTTTAGGATGTTTTTCTTATAAGTTTTGTGTTTTCTGAAGAGTGCTTATTTGTTGAGTAATCTGCTTCAAAAGTAAGAATACACGATAATAATGGCCATTTAAAAGTCCAAAAAGAATTTTAAGCAGTTAGTGCAAAAATTTTTTTCTACCACCAATGGTTGTCCCCTTTGCCAATAGCAGCTCAGTAATTGAACTACGGCCATAAGAATTGTAAAGAAATCGGAATAGCCTTCTTTTGGATTCTTCCTAATTTGTTAATGTTTGTTTTAGTGAAGGGATCCGAAATGATTACCACATAATGTAAAGCAGGACAAAATATGCCGTTACATGCCAGGAAGCACACTGCTGGCATGGAGAATTTTAATAAATACCTTGGAAAAAAAAAAAAACTTACGAAGTCACTTGGCCATGACTGTATCTTCATGTTTTGTCCAAGAAAGATTATTAGGTACATATAGTCCAAGGTATTTACAGTGCATTACTTCAGAGAAAATTATTGTTAGTGAAGAGGTACTTGGTTCACACCAAGCAATTTTTGCTTCATTTAATGTAGTCTGAGCAATAGTGCAATCGATTTCTTTGTATTTCACACAGTCATCTGCGTAAAGCTCAATTTTTTATAAAGGATTTTTATTTAAGTTATCTAAAAACAACAGAAACAATAGAGGGCCAAGGATGGATCCCTGGAGAATACCAGAATCAACAGAAACAATGTGGGAAGAAGACTTGTTAATTAAAATATATTGACATCGGTTAGAAAGACAGGTCTTCATTCATTTTAATAACTGATCGTTTTTAAGTAGTATAAATCCTAACTTATGAATTCTTGTTGTGGGAAACATTGTTGAAAGCTTCATTGAAATCCACTGTTTTATTACGGATTGTATTGGCAAAGCCATGTACTGTTTGAACTAATTGAGTAGTGATTGAGAAGCCTGGCTTGAATCTATAGTGAGCATATGTCAATACATGATATATTGATCATTAAATTCTGAGGTTTTGATTATGATTATGATTGATTAAGATATGATTATGAGGCACGCCATAGTGGGGGACTCCAGATTAATTTTGACTACCTGGGGTTATTTAGTGTTACCCTAATGCATGGTGCATGGATGTTCTTGAATAGCATTGGGGCGTGCAGGGGTGAAGAGTTTTAGAATAGGGCTTTGCGTTTGCGAATAGCGTCTTGCACTTGCAGCGCCACTACGGTGTCAAAGAAAAGCTATTATAAATATGAAAATAAACTATACCATTTTATGATAAGAAGAGTAATTTTGACTTTCGTGTTTTTGCGTTTAATTACAATTCAGAGGTTATTCTATTAACAGCAAGCGATTTGTTGCGCCTAATTTTGAGTAACCAAGTTTACGTGCCTTCACCAGCCAAGCTAATCCATGTTAGGCGTACGAGCCATGAAATCGACAATCTAATTCGGAATTAGCGACATCCAATGAATCAATCTTCATTACACATGTTAGTTGAGAGAAAGTGATAATGGCAGTCACTTCTCCTAGCTTACGGACTTCACGCGGCTACCATGAATCGAGCCCAGTTTGGTGCTCGGTTCGAGCCGCCGCTTCGATGGGTGCTGCCATATTTCTTGACGCAAAGCTTTTGGGGCAGCTTTTGGGGCTCCCGCTAAAAATCAGTGAAATTGGATGCCCAACACAAAACCCAAATGCAGTTTGCATCTTGCGCATGCGCAGTGGCTTCGACGTTATTTCTTTGGGGCCCCTATTCTAAAACTCTCTAATAACTCTAGGTTCTAGCACTTGGTAATTTGTTGCAAGTCATATCCAGCATTGCTAAAAAGGACAATGTCATCTGCAAACCATATATTGCCAAGATGTCCCCGGATGATCCTCGCACTTAATCCACCCTAACCTAATATTTTGAATATTTTTCCAAGTATGAAGTGAAGAGATTTGGAGAGATAGTATTTCTTTGCCTGACACGTTCTTAACTGGTATTTTTCTGCCTTTCGTGTGAATTGCTATAGTAGCTGTGGAATCTGTAGCTATTTACTCTCCTTGTCTACATGACTGCTGGTATTTCTAGTGAATCAGATGCTTTTTCGATCATCCGAGAAGACCATATATAGAGACGAAGTTCAAAAGAACAGATTGATTTATTGATTGATTAATGGGATTTTATGGTGCAAGGGCCAGGGAAGGCCAAAGAGCGCCATCAAAAGAATAGACATGTGGGTTAGTTGGTACTGCTGAACTTGAGGTGTAGTGCAAAAGGGTACGCAGGACAAAGAGAAGATGAAGACACAGCGCTACTAACAACTGATAGTTGAATGCACGTGGTGACTACATACAGGGTGTTTCAGCGACCACTTTCAAAAATTTCTGAAGGTTGCCTGTGGCAGATAGCACAATTCTAGTTCAAGAGCTGGTCTACTCGAAGAGGCGGCCATGTTACTTGCACAAAAAATGGAAATGCATAAATGACTAGTTAAAAAAATTCACTAATTCAATTTTTAACTAATTATATCTTATGGCCCATGTTGCAATTTACAAATTCTAACCATGGATTCCGCAAGGCGGATCCACTTGGAACGAATTCTCAGGATGACACCACTTTCAAGATATCAATTCCTGAACTTTGCGGAGAAATGCATTGGCGTTCCAATTACTTTTGTACTTCAGTGCATAACACAGCATTTTGTTAAGGAAGTAAGTGGAACGCTAATGCATTTCTCTGCAAAGTTCAGGAATTAATATCCCGAAACTGGTGTCATCCTGAGAATGGATTCGCCTGGCGAATTCCATGGCTAGAGAGAGAGAGAAAATGATTTATTGAAAGGCAGGGAGGTTAACCAGGACTGAGCTCGGTTAGCTACCCTACACTGGGGGAAGGGAAAAGGGGAGAGAGAGATTAAGGGAAGAATAGAAAGTCTGTTGTGGATATCGCCGATGTAGCAACAGATCTCTGCTCTATCACTGACAATCAATCAGTCCGGATCCCCCCCCCATAGACAGTCACTCAGTCCTGTAGTTTTCAAAAATCGCAGCAGCGCTTTTGTGGCCTTTTGCAGCTGTGATGTTCGAGGCCATGGTCCCAAGATCTTGCTCAAGGTAAATGGTCTTCTATCCAGCCTATTGAGAACGTTGCAGAGGTCATGTCTTTCATTTTGAAAAGATGGGCAGTAGCACAGTAGGTGTTCTATAGTCTCATCGACACCGCAGGCATTACACTCGGCGCTATCAGCCATTCCAATCAAACATGTGTAAGCATTGGTGAATGCAACACCCAAGCGTAAGCGGTACAGCATTGTTTCCTCACTTCGCGGAAATCCAGGCAACAGCCGCAGCTGCATAGATGGGTCGAGAGAATGCAACCGATGCTGGGTGAATTCAGTTGTATGCCACTTCTCCAATGTCATACTATGCGCTAGCTTGCTCAGGTGTTGGGCTGCGTCAGTCCTCGATAAAGCCACAGAAACAAGATTTGCTCCTTCGTGTGCTTTCCTAGCAGCTTCGTCAGCGATGTCGTTGCCGGAGATACCGCAATGATTCGGCAGCCACTGAAACACGACGTCGTGTCCTTTTGCAATCGTATGGTGGTGCATTTCTCGTATCTCCGAGACGAGTTGTTCGCAGGACTCACGACGAAGAGCTGACAAAAGACATTGTAGGGCCGCCTTTGAATCACCTAATATTGCCCACCGATTAGCCGGTTGGTTGTTAATATAATGGCACCTCGGAGGGCAACAAGCTCCGAAGCGGTGGATGATGTCACGTGAGAAGTCTTGTATGTGATGCTCATTGATCGTGATGGTATAACCACTTCGCCAGTGAACCTGGTCTGAGCGGAAGAGCCATCCGTATATATGTGGATTCGGTCAAATTAGAAAGTGTGCAAGCAATCGAGAGCTGCTTGCTTCAAGGCCAAGGTAGGCAGGTCCATCTTTTTTCTTATTCCTGGAACGTAAAGGTGCACTTCAGGTTGTTTTAAACACCACAACGCTGATGGTGAACGTTTCGAGGCTGTGAAGCTCGATGGTAGGGAGGCACGATGAATGCTGACCACGTTGGAGAATGGCGCCTGTGGTCGTCGTTCTGGCAGGGAGGCAAGAGAGCTTGATTGCATCCGTGAAACGTGGCGAGTATGGGCCCTAAGCGTGTCGATGGTCATGTAAGTCATGATCGGATAGTCTCGAGCCGTGATAACTGTTCCTGCTGTTGAGGCGCTCTGTGGAAGGCCGAGGCAAGCACGTAATGCCTGTGCTTGCATGCTCTGAAGGGCTCGAAGATTTGATTTGCATGTTTTAGTAAGCACGGGAGAGCTATAGCGTGGGAAGCCGATAAAAAGTGCTCGGTACAACTGTAGAATGGAGCCCACTGATGATCCCCACGTTTTACCGGCGATGAATTTGAAAACGTGAACCATAGATGTGAGCTTCTTCTTCAAGTGGGCAACCTGAGGGCTCCAGGAGAGGTCTCGGTCAACAAAGACACCCAAAAACCGATGATTTCTCTTGTAGGAGATACACTGACCATTGATGCACACTGGATAACCAGACATCACTTTTCGCGTAAAAGCGACTATTGCACATTTTTCTGTCAAGATGGTTAGGCCTTGTGTGCAAAGATAGCCAGATGCCTGTGTTGCTGCCTTCTGTAGCCTTGCACGAAGCTGCGGGTGAGTCACCGCTGATGCCCAGATGCAGATGTCTCGGCGTAGATGGAGACACTCACTGTTTCCAGTAGGGAATCGGCCAGCCCAAGAACTGTGAGGTTGAAAAGAAAAGGGCTTAGAACACCGCCTTGAGAAACGCCACAGCATGTGTAGTGGTCAGTAGTCAGACCATCTTCCGTGCGTACAAACAAGGACCTTTGTGTCAAGTAGCTTTGAAATTCATCGAAATACTTGCCCTCCTAGTTCCAATGTCAAAAGTGCGTCTAGGATGGCTTGATGGGAAACGTTGTTGTAGGCGCCTTTCACGTCAAGAAAGAGTGCTACTGATAACCAAGACTTTTGGTGCTCAACAGATGACACTAGATCGATGACATTGTCAATCGATGAACGGCCTCGTCGCAATCACGCCATACAGTCAGGGTAAATATTGTGATGTTCAAGGTACCATTCGAGACCCATGAGGATAATGCGCTCCATGAGCTTTCCGACACAGCTGGCGAGTGCTATAGGCCGATATGATGCCAGTTCTAGAATTTGTAAATTGTAATATAGGTCATAAGGTAATTAGTTAAAAACTTAATTAGTAAATTTTTGTTAATTACTCCATTATGCATTTAAATTTTTTTTGCAAGTAATGTCCGCGTTGTCGAGTAGACCAGCTCATAACTAGAATTGTGCTATCTGCCACAGGCAACCTTCAAAAAATGTTGAAAGTGTTCGGTGAAACACCCTGTATATATGCCATTGTACAACAGGAAGAAAAACAGAACAAAAGCACTATCGCAACAGAGAACACTTTTCAGCCCAATATCCGTCACGAGCCGCTAGCGCGATAGGAACAGGATTTCTTTTTTTTTTTCAACAATGAAACAGATGGGCATGCTTCTATTTATTTTGAACGCCTGTGCCTGTAGTGTAAATTTCACTTCCTACATAGTATATAAAGGGACCAGATATGATTAAGCCAGGATACATGCTGTTATCTGTGCAGCCTTGATAACCGATTGATAATCTGGTTTGTCCTGTATCTCTACCTTGCCTGGTTCAAAGCTTGGTGTCCTGTCAAGATGGTCTGCAGCTGAATGACCCTGAACATAGTCACTGCAATAACGAAATGAGCCATACATATCCTGCTATGGTATCTGCAGCAGGTTGCCTATATCAAGACCAACAGCAACACTTGTACAGCCAAAGGAAAGGAAAGCCTGTTCCATCTGTCAATTATTGTTCATGCAATCACACTGCAAAGACAAATTGGGAACAGAGTGCTGTTTTGCTGAGTGGGAAATCAAATACATAATATTTCAGCACGCCCACTGCAAACACATATGCATCTCTAATCCCTGTCTGGACTTGTGCAGCCATCGCTGTTTATAAAGATACACATAATGGTAAAGCATTTACTGTGCATCTGCTTGCAACATATGAGCAATTAGGAACGGAACCAGTGCTATATACGTAAAACCAGTGCATATACTATGTAGCAAAGTATATATAAAAACGCTCAATCTTTACCCAGAAGGAGGGATTTTTTTACTTAGCTATTAAGCCCACAGAAAGCCTTGGAAATAAATTCATCTCTACATGACTTGTTCCTAAATTGCACATATTTCTAAAGTGATGTTGCCCTTACGTACTAAAATATGCACTGGCATTCTAGTCAAGTTTCTCAAAAGCATCCCTTGCAGTATGGCCAGACAGTCGTAACTCAAACACCAATGCATTTTCAGCAGATCCTGGGAATGAATATTTGAAAAGAGGTAGTAGTCTTAGGATTTCTGCTCAGTATAAATGACTTACCTACTGCTCGCCTTTAATTTTGCATTTGCAACACGTGACCTAAACCTAATAAAAGGTTAAGCTTTTAGTCATTCTTTTAATTCGCTATCAATCTGGCCATTGTGATTTGTCTTGCAGATAGCGTCTGCCTCTTCAGGTAATCATGCAGGGAAGTAGAAATATCTTTGTTGAAAATGACAAGGCCATGTATCTTCAGTTCCTCACAGAGCGCGATTCGGCCTGTTAAGGTACCTCAGGCTAAATTGTGCTGTAGTGCAAATTCACATATATAGCGCAATTTGGCCTGTACAAGAAATATACTTGAACATTTTTGGAATTTTTCCGACTTCATTTTGCAAGTTGTCAAGAGACAAAGAAGTCGCAGATTGGATTTCCGGCCGTTGTGGACGTTCCTGTAGCAACGGAATGCTAAAGACTCGTTTACCGTGTTTTCGATATGCACCTTAAATAACCCCAAATGGCTATAAATTAATCCGGAGCCCTCCACTACGGCTTTCCTCATAACCTACTGCTCCGTACTTACGGTTATTGATTGGGACAGCGCAAAACAAAGGTTTTGTAACGTCGGCGGGTGTGCTTGAAATTTGTGTGCTGTGCCTGCTGCTGGTGTAATTCTTTATCATTTCTCTCTGTCTGAGCGCGATACAGCTAGCGCATTGCAATACGTAACAGAAAGCTCGCTTCGTCGTAGGGTGATAAGCTTTGATCGACGCAATGCGAAAAATAACGGGCAGTGAAAAAAAAATAAAAAAATGCGTAGATGTGGTAAGCGATACGCAAGTAACTCGGGCACCAATTTTAGTAGGAAACTGGCTTCGCGCAGAATCGCCGACGCGATCATATGCCGTGGTCGGGCATATGATCGATTGGTACGCGATTGGCACGCGAGTGGTATGTACCACTCTCGTGCGTAGAGTGGTACATACCTTCACCCTTCGTCGTATCACTAGCTTATTTGCTACGCCAAGTTGCTTCCATATTTGGTTTGACGGGGCCCAAGTGAACCAGCGTTTTTGTCCTTCGAATCGTCTTGTCAGTTGGTCGCTTTGACCTTCTAGCATTTGGATGCCCTCGACGTCATTTTCATTACGTGTCGATAGCTCATGCGCACTACTGCTTGATCTGTGACCATGTTTCTGACGCTGCTTTTGCCGGACTCTCCTCAGAATAGCCCTCGTCAACCTGCCGCTACGTAGTGGCTTAGCACAATTAACCACCTCACCGCTCGCACAAACTGCGGCTAGAGCTGACATATGTCATACCACACTGCGACCTCCACCACCTCGTAAGACCGGTGACATTGCCGATTGCAAAGCAAGAATGCACCACCAACGACACCACGACGAGGAGACGGAAGATGTCGCCGGTCGCGCTGCTCAACTCGAATCCGTGCTTGAGCCACCGATCGTCAACTGGCGAACCACAAAGACGATTGTTGAGGCGTTTGCACTGTCTTGGCTCGCATTACGGGTCCCACGAGTGCAAGCGATCGATCCAATTCAACACATTGCTGCGTTCTTGCAGCGACACAACCGATGGCAGACGGCTCTCACGCACCACTGAAAACAAAAACAACGCCGACCTGTCGTGACGACATATGACGTCATTCCGTGACGACGCATCTCGTGACGTATCGTTCATTCATAACACTTGAACCCTCACCACCCACTTGCGGCCGGAGTGCGTACGCGCGCGCGTATTCCAGTCTGCCTCAAACGCCTCCCTCTCACCTCTTCTCTCCCATTCGTGAGAGGAAAGTTACGGAGAGCAGTGGAGAGGGTTACCGCACGGCGCGAACTTCAAAAGGGTTCCACTGAGCCATCTGTGCGCGGGATGAGTGCGCACTGGGTGTGTTCAGATAAGTTCAGCCGGACATGTCCGGTGACTATTTTTAAATTTGATCAAATATATATATATATATATATATATATATATATTGCTGCCTGAGTGGCAAGAAAGACGAAATCAATCTTAGTTTTGCGAGAAAAAAAAATGTTTTCACGAAACAAATATG
>NC_051154.1:45250785-45296401 GCF_013339745.2 Dermacentor silvarum | reverse complement strand
AGTCACATTCGTGCTGGGCCAAACTTGAAGCGAGGCGATCAGCCTCTTCATTTGCAGCGATGCCCACATGCGAGGGTACCCACTGAGCAATGAGGGTCACTCCACGCGAAGTAATTTTGCCGAAAGTTTCTTGGATACTGCATAAAATTGGACTATCGGCCATAACATATCGCGGTGTTGGCACATAAAATCCCCGAATTAATTTTGAGTTTTTGAGGCGACACTAGTGCGCACAAAAGACCGAACGTGGCGCAACACGAGTGTACGCGGTGCCGCGCGCCCCCTGCGCATTCACGAAACTCCCGCTGCGCGTCGTCTGCTACTGTGTCAGGTGCGCCACCAGTGCGTTCCTGCGTGGTCAATAACCGAGTTCATACTTCACTTAAAGCGCAAAAAACGAGGACGCAAGAAGGAAAACCAGACAGGACGAGCGCTCGTGCTGTCTGGTTTTTCTTCTTGCGCCCTCTTTTTTTTTTCTTTCTTTTTTTGCGCTTTACGTATGAATTCTTACAGACTCGCCCGCATTTCAGTTCTTTGTAGGTAGTAATCGTTATTTCGAGCACCAACGTGTCTCCGAGCGTCAAATATGAGCTTCCGAAGGCGGAAATAGTAGAGTGAATTTGCTTCGGAAGTCGGGGGCTGTAGCAGACGACGCGGTGGCTCCCTGCGCGCTCCCTGCGCCTGCGCAGTGCGCTTGGCTTTGCCGCCGTCGTCCGCGCTGGTGTGGTGCCGTTCTCAAGTCGCGCATTCGCGTGTTCTAGTTCAGTTTCGTTCGAAGAGAAAAGAAAGCAATCCACGCCGAGCAAAAACATTAAATAGGCGTACTACGACCCTGAGGGAGACAAAATTAAAGTTTAGAGAAAGAATAAAACATACAAACCGAATATCTGCGTGTTCTTGTTTTACTTCGTATCGCAGCGAGAGAGATGTACTTCCGTTTCGTCTGCTTGTTCCCACGTCGTGCAGTCGCGCGCTCATAGAACGAAACTATGTCATTTTTCTACCGTGTTCCAGCGCCGCGATCCTGCTCTTTGATCTTCCCACGCCAGACTCATTGCTCGTGATTATCACACTATCAGGTGTGCTCGTGCAGAGCGCAC
This sequence comes from Dermacentor silvarum, assembly GCF_013339745.2. NCBI lineage: Eukaryota > Metazoa > Arthropoda > Arachnida > Ixodida > Ixodidae > Dermacentor > Dermacentor silvarum. The sequence goes on along the minus strand of NC_051154.1, from coordinate 45,295,301 downwards.
AAAATCGTCCGCGGCGCGAAACGAGACAAACGCAACAGCTTGCGCGCGAGGAGATCGTCACTGGAAGTACGCCGCTCAGCAAAAACGCGTTAAAGAAACTTGCGGAGGCCAGACGAGGCAAGTCGAGAGAGTGTCCATGTAGGCGGTGACGCTCGCCTCCTGAAATCATGGGTTCGCGCCACTTCAAATATTTCTATCTCTACTATTAATGAACTAACTTGAAAAAAAAAAAAAATGTTGCGGTAGAACACTCCTTAGAGGGCACGCAACAATTTCCAGAGTATAGCCAAGATTTGCTTTGTCGCCTGGTGAGGGGCCCTTTAGAGGAACACTAAAGACAAACACTCAATGAGTTAATGAGTTGATACTAATGAAGTAGTCGCTCAAAACTCACTGAGAGGTTGTTTACCAGAAAAAGAAAAGGAAGGCCAAAGTAAACATTTATTGAATGTCGTGCCTAAACTCCTCGCACGAGCGTCAGTGGGACCTCAGATTTGTCAGTATTACTGTTATTACTTTTTCACATTTCGCCCACTGTGGTGCAGTAAAAGTTCTCGATACTTGCAAAGTTTAGCCTTCGGCTCTTTTAGAATACAATGAAGTCTATCGTTACTGATAAAAAAACTTGACTATGCCTGAGCATGCACACGCCGTTAAAAGCCATGACGTCACGGCGAGCTGGTTGGGGAACTCGAAGGTAGCCTCACCACTTGTCTTTTGTTTCTGGGTGTTTTCTCCCTTATTGCGCCTCTTCCTCTCACATTTAAGAGTGGATTGTTCGGTACTCTAAAAAGGTATGACGTAATATTTCAGCGGAAACCCGCTAGGTGGAGAGAAGTAATTAAATGGAAAATGAGACATCCACCCAATCATAGCAGTTGCTACAAAGAAAACCCATACAGGTTCCTTTGTAGCAATTGCTACGATTGGGTGGATGTCTCATTTTCCATTTAACTCTAAAAGGTAATTCATTCTAATAAAGCTCAATCTATTTTTCTCCTTAGTGTCCCTCTAAAGCATTTGCGGTTCCTAGACTCTAAGGAACACGGAAATTCTGACGTGTCAACTGCATGGGGATCTTCATGCACAGATGAGTGCATCATTTAGGTCAACTGTATTCACTAGACTGACTCGTCAGAAAATATAGAGAAGCATCGCAAGCAGTGGCATAGGCAGAAATTTTTTTTCCGACAGGAGAGGAGGGGAGGGAGTGGAACATACCCGGTCTGCCACCCCCTGGCTACGTCACTGATTGCATGTAATTAAAGTTCTTTACAAAAATTACTAGAGGAAGTGTCTACGGGAGATGCATGCATGGCAGTACAGGTAGCATGGGAATGATGGTGAGTTCATGGATTTGCACCAACTTCCTCTTTGTACTGTCAAACGGCTACGTGAATTTGCAATCTTTTCAACAAAATGTGGCGTTATAAACGCAACAGTTCTCACTGATTAATGCACATGTTTTGATACCGATTGCCTTGGTGGCCTGAAATTAAGAAAGACAAAGCTAATAGTCACGATTACGTTTGAAGTCACAAAAGCACGAAGATGAGACAAGTAGACGTGCTATGCCCATCATACCCACGGTATAGCTGTGCAATCGTAGCACCAGAGTGCCATATAATAATTTTCGTAGGAAACTGTGACATCCGGGCTCGAAAACTTTGAGACACGGAAAAAAATCCAACTGTTGCGCACGTCGAGCCATATATAGTCTGTAAGCGGGCTTCCTTGCACGCCGTAAATGCTAGGGGTGCAGCACACGACACAGGACGGTGAAGTTTTGGAAGAATTGGGTCACATCGAGCACGTGGCGACGAGCAGGAGCTTAGTTGAAACATCAGATAAGATAGTGAACAGATTGAGAGCGCCAATTTTAACATTACTTGCTCGCGTCGCGTCGGTTTCTAATGCCCTTGGAAATAGTTACTGGCTAGTTACGGGAGCATTAAAATTTTAAAATTGTAAGTTCTTGTTATCACTTTTTACTTGCGTAAGATGCCCGAAGCCTCTTGTTACATTCGTGCTCCCCTTACGCGTGCGACGTGCATAAGTATATGTTGTGTTAGATTAGGAAGCCAAGTGCAATGTCCACAAAAGCGGTAGAGATGTAGGTAAGTGGTTTGTGAACGGTAAACAAGTTATCAAAAAAGAAAAGAAAAAAAAAGAGAAAAACATGCGGTAACAGTGAGAGTGAACTTAAAGACGGTGCATAACCCGTCCCATAACCAACCAGATTGAGAATGTCCTGTATGCAGTACATCGCATAAAATCTACGGCTGGCTTTCTCCTGTATGGCGGTTTAGCCAGTTACAAAATGAAAAGATGGCAGGCTGTATTCGAAGGACTGATCAGAATATAGCTTGAAGCGCATTGCATGCTTGACCCAAATGACGCACGGCAGTTCAATTTTGAATGGTACCTCACCATCTTATGTTACAACGCGACGATAAGTCAACGGAGCGTGCTTGTAACGCGTACCCATGATGCCTTGAAATGCGCAAGAGTGAAATAAAAATTAAAGTGACAGTGCTTATCGTGCACGCGCCAGATAAAAGCAAAGGGACTGCAGTGAACGTGACCATGAGCCATACGGAATCCGATAGATGCACCACTCCTGCGTCGTGGGCACATAATCCTGTGATTATATAAGGACGCAAGTGGCACGAAACGTACTACATATGTACCGTGCTTCGCTATGAATGTCGGTGAGATGACCGAGACGGCTTTAATGACGAAGTTTGTTGTAAAGCGACTTCATCTTTGAGAAGGTTGCCCCATGGCTGGCGATCGAATAGGCAAACTGATGAATGCCGCGGAGCGAACGCTCACCAGTGCCATAACTGCCGATGGTAACAGCCACTGCGCGGATGACCGACGTTTGAGAAGACACAAAGGATGAATTCGTGAAGCCAGTGTGCGAGCAACAACCAAGCGACGCACCACACCATCTGGTCGCATTACAGCACAGTGCGTTTCACACCACATTCGTTCACGAAGCTCTAGATTTTACCACTTATGGTGGCTACTTTGTGCGTTCACCAGACTGTATGTTTCGAGTGTGCGTTGGAGTGTGCACTTGCGTGCCGTGCATTGGTTTTCGCCACCAGGCGCAATTTTGACACAGGCATAGTGAAGTTTGGAGGTGGCGCTTGCTGCGCAGCGTCTGCTACCGCTCCAATTACAGCTCCCTGTCGCAATCTCGCGGTGCAATTCAATTTGATGTTTCCATGCCCAGCATTTGCCGCAAAGTGTGATGTTGTTATCCATCAGAAATGTTTTTGTTAAGCAGCAAGGAGGGTACCTTCCACGCCTGTTCACTGGATGTGACTGTTCTTACAGCAGTCACTTAATTTTTTGCCTCTTGTAAAAAAATTTTGCAAGATGCCAGGGAGGAGAATAAATTGCAAGGACGTATTTGAGATTTGATTTAGGACACGCCAGATAAAGATGCAAGTTTAACAAGCTCACGCGCGCGTGTGTGTGCGTACGCCTCACCATCGCTCGAGTACCTTTATGAAGCTGTGATCTCCGATATTTACTCAGCGTACGGTGGTGAGACACAATTACGTCTCTGCTGTGTGTCTGCTAGGTGCATGATAGTTAAAAAAAAATACTGAGGTTCTACGTGCCAGAGCCACTATCTGATCATAAGGCACGCTGTTGAGGGGGACTCCTGATTAATTTTTACAATCGGTGCACGAGCATTTTTGCATTTTGCCTCCATCGGAATGCGGACGCTGTGGCCCGGTTCGAACCCATGACCTCGAGCTCAGCAGCGCAACGCCATAGCCACTGAGCTATCGCGGCGGGTCTTTCGTCGATGTAGATAATTACATGGTAAGAACTTGGAAGCGCCAAGTTGTCAGTGCTCACCCCCTCTTGGCTGGTCAACTCTAGAACTGTAGTACCCATTCGACAAGTGCTGGAGGTGATTTAATTACCAGTAGTGCCTTGTGGAGGGCAATTGTAACTTTCAAATTTTTCGATTAATGATATAATTGCGATTAATCGGTTGATGTGACATGAGCAATAACAGGAAAGTTGTATTGTCGTACTGCTGTATGCGTTTGCCCGAGGCACTGCACATGATGGTCATTACCCTTGTTCGAGTAAGATTCTTGGCACAGCATGCTGTTTCATGAACCTCCTGAGCATGAAGCTGCCTGCTTGTGAATTAGTGAAGGTTCACCTTGACTTCTTCAGGTTACCATTTATTTTCATTCGTCTAGTTCTGCATTATGAGTGCTGTATTATACTAAAGACGCATACATTTTGTCCACTTTTTATGGTGTGAAACCATAAAATACGTTATTGTAGTGGCTGAGGTCAATGAAGCAAGCCAACTAATGTTCTGTGTTGCAGATATACTTATTTGCTTTCAGTTCACATATCTTGAACCCTTTACCTCCGAAGTTATTTTTGGAAAAATTTTTTTTCCAAAATGCCAATTTTTTCTAAGTGCTTGAGTGAATCGGCACATCTAATAAATGCCCAAAATACACTCAGAATAATCTATTTATTTGCAAAAGACCCATAAAGATTTGTTTAATTCTAGAGAAAGGTGGCTGCACCACTCTGCTTGAAGTTGACTTTTTCCGTGCCAATAAAGTGAACAAAAAGTGAACATCCCAAACACAACATCTGTGACTTGCAAGAGTTGTAACGAAACCATCTGTCATTTAGAATAACATTTAGACATCTAGGAAGGCCCTAGTACAGCACACATCAAACCCAATATGCTAACGTTACTTCTCATAGCTGTTTAGTATTTGCTATCGCAATCCCTGCTTCGCCTTTCGGGTGAAACTGCAATTTCTTGCCAACGTGCTTTTTGTCTTTCTTGCCTCCTCCACTGCTGCAATCTTTTATTTTATTTTTTATTTATTTACATGGCACTGCGGGCCCAATGTGGGCCTTAGCAGGAGGAGCAAAAAATGCACTCAAAGCTAATAATAATACACAAACGTAGGAAATATTTACATACAGTGATAAAAAAGACAAGACATTATTTCCTAATTCACATTAGTAATACAACCAAGTATCACAGAAATGTACATATATATATAAAAATACATACATACACATATATAAAGCTAAATACACAAAAATATAATACAGAGAATATCAATTGTGAAGGCTTTCAATTACTTTTATACAGTGCAGCGATGACAGATGTAGTGAATCGCACTCGTTAGTTGTGCATGGATAAAACGAGAATTTGAAAAGGTTAGTTCTAGTGCTATATGGTCTTAGTGATTCTTCGTGCCGGTGCCTTGTAGTTCATCACATGTCAGTGGTGTTGCGTAAGGTTCAGGATTAAGCAATAATTTGCGATGCTTCAATTGGAAAAGAAATTTTATCTGTAAATTTTTTGTCGTAACTGCAATGTTTTTATTCCGTGAAGGTTCATTAGTTGAGTCGGAAAGTCAGTGTGACGATAGTTAGAACAGATAAATCTAACTGATTTTCGTTGGATCATCGTTGGTGTTCCGTTTGGTATGGAAGTCCCAGACAACGGATGCGTATGCAAGCTTGGGCGTTATAATGGATGAATAGGCTAATAATTTGACATCAGCTGGTGTTGATCTTGTGCTTCACTTTTATAGCCATTGCCATATCACAACTGGTAGTGCAATGCTCGCGTAATGTGGAGGTTATAGGCTCTGATCCCACCGGCGGCATGGTCTGTATTCATTTCCCTTCATTTCGTGCATGTATAAATCAACTAATTAACAAGGATACACTAAATAAATTCTTAGTTAATTACTTTACGACACATATTGCAATTTACGAATTGTAGCCGGCGAGCTTGTCAGGCGTATCCACTTGGAATGAATTTCCAGAATGACAGCAGTTTGGAGAAATGGCCATCAAACTCGCCGTAAAGATGCACTGTTGTTCCACTTACGTTTTTAACAAAATGCCATTTTATACATTGAAGCATGAAAGTAAATGGAATGCCCATGTATTTCGTCCCACACTTTGGGAAATAATATCTCGAAACTCATGTCATCCTGTAAATTCATTTCAAGTGGATGCGTGTTGCAAACTCACAGGCTACAATTCGTAAATTGCAATATTTTTTGTAAAGTAAGTAACTAAGAAGTTCATTGGTCAATTTTTGTTAATTAGTTGAATATGTGTTTCAATTTCTCGTGCTACTAACATCCACCTCTTCGAATAACCCAGCTTAATGATAAGAATTTTGCTACCTGCCACAGGCAATTTTTTTTAATTCCGTAAAACTTAAAAACGAATACCCTATATTAAACAGGGTGTTTCATTGAACACTTTCAAAAATTTTTTAAGGTTGCCTGTGGCAGATAGCACAATTCTAGTTCATGAGCTACTCTACTCGAAGAAGCGGACATTACTTGCACAAAAAATTTAAATGCATATTTGATTAATTGACAAAAATTAACTAATAAGTTTTTAACTGATTACGTTATGCGCCAGATTGCAATTTACAATCACTTGGAGCGAATTCTCAGGATGATACCAGTTTCGAGATATTAATTCCCGAACTTTACGGAGGAATGCATGGGCATTCCAGTTACTTTCCTAACGAAACGTCGTCAGAGAGAGAGAGAGAGAGACGTAGGAAAAATAGCAGGATGCTACTGCCGCTTCGGCCGGGGTCTGTCGGAGTGAACGCCGGTCCCCGGCCGAAACGTCAGTACTATCGTGGAATTTTTCTTAGTTGCTTCTATTTGCCCAGTTTCACTGCCAGACCCTGTGATTAAACGCTTCACTGACACACACCTGTGTGTGTGAGCGCGCGCGCTATACTGCTGGTCGCCTCCCTATGAGGGCCCCCCTCCACTGAAGCCCTGCCCCTCCCCCACACATATACAGCTGGATTATGATTTGTTGCTGCTCAAAGGAGTAACGTCACCAACGCCCAGTCACCCACTTTTAAAAAAAATTAAATTATGGGGTTTTACGTGCCAAAACCAGTTCTGATTATGAGGCACGCCGTTGTGGGGGACTCCGGAGATTTGGACCACCTGGGGTTCTTTAACGTGCACCTAAATCTAAGTACACGGGTGTTTTCGCATTTCGCCCCCATCGAAATGCGGCCGCCGTGGCCGGGATTCGATCCCGCGACCTCGCGCTCAGCAGCCCAACACCATGGCCACTGAGCAACCACGGCGGGTGCACCCACTTTTACGCGATTCGATTCTAGTCCGCCTCGAGATGCCATGATGTATCTTACGGCTGCGCCCAACGTTTATAGATTACTTTTCTAAAAACGTTGGCTGCGCCTCTCCCGACAGTGCGTGGAACGGCTTGCACAACACCATAGTGGTCTCGGCGTCACAGTTTAGGTTTCCAAACGAGGCGTATGCATGTTTCCCAGCGCAGTCGCTTGATCGAATAGCTGAAACGTTAGAAGGAGCCGCCGTATCACTACGCAGTCTATCGCTGGAAGGACGAAGAGCTGCATTTGTTAGTTGCTGGTTGTTTCCAAAGGCCTTCTGTCCGGTCCACCCTCGTTGGTCGTTCGCGACCGCTAACACATTTTCCTGCTTCCGACTACGGCAAAACACACTTTACCAGTTTCAACGTTGTGCTTGTGGCGTGAGACGGGTAGCGTTACAAGGACGCCACATGAACCCGACGGCGTTTCGGGCGTCCGAACTTGCTCATTGCTGTGACCCGGAGTAGTTGACCCGCTCTTGGGTGGACAAAATTTCGGAGCTGGCTCGCTGACAGTGTGCACGCCGAGTGCCAAGAAGCGTAAGGTACGGCCCGACTGTCCCACCTTTCAACTGGTGCTGGAAAGACGAGTGATTTAGCCGAGCGTTGCCTGTACGTCGCTGCAAAATGTTCACTCCCAGCGTTTTAACGAGCTTCGTTCGGATGGGCTTGCCTTCGGTGGCGGACTTCGCGTAGCACTGCGTTGAGTTGTATGCTATGGTTGTATGTCTTTAAAGTACAGGATAAATAAACAAAAAGCTATGAATTGTAAAAAAACTTGCGAATTGAGAAATACCGCGGTTAAAAAATTAATGCAGCGAGACTGTTTTGTTCGTTTAACACACAAAAGTCGAGGCACAATGGTGACGTTTGTAAAAACCTGGCCACAATGAAAAAACCAATTTTAAGCGAAGTTAAGTTTAACATAAGACACAAAGATGAACCTTACAAGCACAATATTAGTAACTCAACTAATGTGTGTAGTGATATATTATTGAAGACTGTTAAGGCAAGTGTAGTTTAGCAGAGTTTTGACGACACTAAAGTTAAGCAACCCTGTCCACTAAACAAGCAGGAAATGTCGACCACAATGAGATGCAAATAAAAAAAACTAAACAAGGCGCAGCTTTCTACAGCTTTTAACGTTGCATTTTATAATTGATAAACAAAGGAATAGAGCAATATTGGTTAAGAGTGCTTATTAATTTCGTTGTAAGTCATGTTGTTCTGGCCACCACAGCACTTGTAAAAATCTGGCAACAGCACACTCAAAAGTTGTAATTTTTTTTCACTTTGTTTTACACAATAATTTTTACAATTATTTTTTATTAAGTTTAAAACTATTGACTCTTAAGTTGAAACACGTTTTATGTAGCGTGTTTCCTGTCTCAAGAGTTGCCGACGATTTTGCTCTTCGTGCATCGTCCAGCGTGATCACTCGTGCTTACGTTTTTCTTTTCCCGCAAAAGTAAAATAAGTAAGCAGTGCTGCAGGCGTAAATAAGGATGCATGTGTCTGAAATGATTTGCGACCACTCTGGGCCCGCGGTCTTGGGTGTCGTGGTGCATTTGGCGCTGTGGGTAAACAATGGAGCGCGAACGAGGCGGGTCGTTTGAATGGTGTTGTCAGGCGAAACGGTTCACGTGTCTCTATAATTTTGGAAATGGACGTGGTGAAGGGTTTTATTGTTTACTCGTTTTGTGTTTATAGGGTTCCTTATTTTCTCTTACTCTTCTTGTTCTTCTTCTTCTTCTTATTATTTTTTTTTTTTCATTGGCAGCGCCAGCAAAAATTCACATGCTACATCTGCTACGTTCACATCTTCCAACGGACTTCCTTCGTGTTCATTCCATTGGACACCTGCCGCAAGGAGGAGGAGTAAACATTTATTGCGGAAGCAGCACTTTAAGTTGGCGCTGAGCCGTGCTCCCTCAAGGGCTGCAGAAGATAGCGCCAACCCCTTCCTTTCCAAATGAACCACTTAGTAGTAGCACTTTAAGATGGCCGGGCCTAAGCCTCCCATGAGGGGACGTCGAGGGCTTGCCTCGCCGCCGCCTCACGGGCTTGCTGGGTCGCCCAGGTTTGGTCGTCGAGGGCGGAGCTCCGCAGAGCCTTACGCAACCTCGACGAGAGGGTCGTGGTGTTAATGTGTGTGTACTGTGCTGGGCACTCCCACAGCATATGCGGAAGCGTAGCCGGGTGAGTGCCACAGCACCGGCAGTTGGGGGTATTGTAAACTTCAGGGAATATAAGGTGGAGGTGGGCGGGTGAAGGGTACGTATTTGTTTGTAGCAGACGCAGGGTGGTAGCCTGCGCCCGGCTGAACTTGGGGTGAGGTGGGGGGAAGGTTCGGCGACTGAGGTAAAATGCCTTAACGAGATCGTTGTAAGTAGTCAGACTGTCCCTGGTGTCCAACTCGTCTCCAGTGTCTCCGGCGCGGTTGACTAGTCCTCGCGCAATGGAGTGGGTGGCCTCGTTGAGGTTGGGGAGGTGTGGGTGGACAGTGCCCGCGTGGGCCGGGATCCATGTCAGGGAGATCATGCTTTCTTTAGAGTGTGGTGCCTCGCGGAGGATACGAAGAGCTTGAGGAGAAATACAGCCTTTGCTGAAGTTAGTGACGGCTGAGCGAGAGTCACACACGATGGTGTGACAGGTGGGATCTAGAGTGGCCAGGGCGATGGCCACTTCTTCAGCCGTTTCGGCAGTGGGGGTAATGACGCTGGAGGCGTGGTGTAGGACTCCATCGCGTATGGCGACGGCCGCAAATCGTGTGCCATGGGAATATTGGGCTGCATCAACAAATGTAACGCCAGGTACACGAGCAAAGGCTTTTATGATTGCTCCGGCCCGAGCTTGGCGCCGGGCCCTGTTATATTCAGGGTGCATATTTCTAGGAATAGGGTCTGTGTGGATCCAGCTACGGATGTCAGTCGGGATCGATTGTTTGGGGCCCTGCTGCTGATGGTAAGTAAAGCCAAGCGTAGATAGAAAAAAGCGTCCCGTTTCAGTAAGGGTGAGCCGTTCAAGCTGAGAGCGTTGTTGTGCTTCAATGAGTTCTGCAAGGGTGTTGTGAACTCCTAGTTGGTTGAAGAGTTCAGTACTGGTGTAATGCGGGAGGCCAAGTGCTTGCTTGTAGACCCCTCGTATGAGGGTGTCGAGCTTGTTTTGTTCAGCCCGGTACCAGTTGAGGTACGCAGCAACGTAGGTGATGTGGCATATGACAAAGGACTGCACGAGGCGGAGAAGGCTTTCTTCTTTGAGTCCCCCTCGTCGGTTGGAGATGCGTTTAAGCCGTAGGGTGTTTTGAGATTGGGCGCAGATCTTGTTGAGAGCCAAGGCATTGGAGCCGTTGGTAGAGATGGTGAGACCGAGGACCCGGATACTAGGGACGTGTGGTATAGGACTGCCATCTTGAAGGCGTAAGGTGATAGAGTCACAGGGTCGGTGCTCAGATTGGTGTTTTGGAGGGCGTCCCCGCTGAATGGGCTTGTAGAGAAGAAGCTCCGATTTAGCCGGCGAACAGCGCAGTCCGGTCCCTTAGAGATAGGCTTCAACCGTGTCAATCGCCGTTTGTAGGGCTGACTCCACTTGACCATCGCTGCCTCGGTACGCCCAGATGTTCATGTCATCGGCGTAGATGGTATGGTTGATATTGTCGACTCGTTGTAGTTGCTGGGCAAGGCCAATCATGACTAAGTTAAAAAGCATGGGAGAGATAACTGAACCTTGCAGGGTGCCTTTGCTGACAAGGGGAAGCTGGTCTGATCGTAAATCCCCGGCCGAGAGGGTGGCTGTGCGATTGCAGAGGAAGTCACGGATATAATTGTAGGATCGCTCTCCCAGGTGGAGGTGGGAGACCTGGTCAAGGATAGCTTCATGGGAAATGCTGTCAAAGGCTTGAGTGAGGTCGAGTCCGAGGATGGCTTTCGTGTTACGGGAACGGTCGTTTAGTACTTGATGTTTGAGCTGCAACATAGCGTCTTGAGTAGAAAGGTGAGGGCGAAATCCAATGATGGTGTGGGGATAGATAGAGTTGTCTTCGAGGTGTGTGTTGATTCGTGCTAAGAAGGCGTGTTCCATCACTTTGCCTACGCATGAAGTGAGGGAGATAGGCCTTAGGTTGTTGAGGCTAGATGGTTTGCCAGGCTTTGGGATTAGGATAACGTTGGCAGTCTTCCAGGCAGCTGGGATGGCTCCATTGCGCCAGCAATCGTTGATGTAGTGATATAATCTCGACCGGGTGAGGTGGGTCGTCACCGCAGGAATCAGGAGACGACGATGAAGGCGGGCATCGTGATGATGAAAAATAGAAAAGATTGTATTCACTTCATTGGTACATGGTTTTGACTCTATCCGAGTCTCGAGCGGTTCTGATTAACACGGGGGCCAGGACGGCCTTAAATCCCCTCATGGTGGCCGGCATTTCCTTCGGGGAAGTCCTCTCTCTGGTGGTCAAGTTGACGACCTCCTCGCCCTCGGGTCCTCCTTCTTGGTAGCTCGCCGTTTTCGTCTGCTCCGTAGAGGTGAGAGCTCTCTCGGGGCTGAAGGGGATTATCTCGTCACGGGAAAAGCGCTGGGGCTTGCTTCCCACATTGGAGAGATACAGATTCCAGGCATAACCTGCCGATGAATCCTTCGGGGAACTTGTGGAAGTGTCAGACCTCTGTCGGGCGGTCAAGTTGGCGACCTCCTCTCCCTCGGGTCTTCCTTCTTGGTAGCTCGCTGTTTTCGTCTGCTCCGTAGAGGTCAGACGCTCTCTCGGGGATGAAAGAGGATTATCTCGTCACGGGAAAGGCGCTCGAGCTTGATTACCACATTTGACAGGTACAGTTCCAAGCCGATCATAACAGTAGTCAGTTAGATGGGACACGGACTCGTCATCGAGATTGCGAAGGGTTTAGTTAGTGACCCGTCTGGGCCTGGAGCAGAACGACCGTTAATTAAGTGCAGCATGTATTTCAGATGCGCTGAAATCGGCGTCTAGTGTAGGGTTGGGATTACCGATGTAATTTCTGTGTGGACTGACTTGTTCCCTGGAGATATATCTGGTGCAGAGGTAGTCAAGCACTCGTTGTGGACCTTGCTTAAGGGTCTCCGTATAAAGGAGTTTCTGCAGCGGATCCTGTTGGGCAGTGCCGGTGGTAGTATTGTCAAGCAGGTGTCTGAGGAGTTTCCACGTAGATGGGCGATGAAGTTGTCCATCCATCGTGTTACACAGCTCAGTCCACTGTTGCCGGCTGATGGTTTGACAATGCTCCTCGTTGGCTGTATTGACTTTAGAGATCTCACTTCTGAGGCGACGGTTTAGGCGCTGCCCCTTCCATCGAGCTAGGATGGAGGCCTTAGCCTCCAGAAGATGGGCGAGGCGGCTATACATGCGTTCAACTGGGGCATCTGTAGTTACCACCCGAGTAGCCGTTTGAACGTCAGTGCGTAGCGCTTGCATCCAGGTGTTGATGTCGGCAATGCCTTCTGCTGAGGCAGCACCAATGCGTATCTTACGAAAAACATCCCAGTCGGTAATGGCGAATTCTTTAGTGGGGGCAGGGATGGCAGCGAGTTGGGGTAAAAATATAGCAAGGATATAATGGTCGCTGCCCAGGTCTTGCTGTATATTGGTTCATTGTGCATTGTTGATATGTTTGATGAAGGTGAGGTCGGGGGTAGAGTCCCGGGTAGTGGAGGTACCGAGGCGTGTGGGAAAGGAGGGATCCGTGATAAGGGTGAGGCCTAAGTCGTTGTAATCTTGCCAGAGATTGCGAGCTGCAGCTTCCGTGCGAACGTAACCCCAGCCTGCATGGGCGAGGTTGAAATCGCCGCCGATGAGGAGGGGGTGCGTTCCAGCTACGTGAAGAGCCTTCTTAAAGAGGTTGAAGAAGCGACACTTTGCTTTGTTCTTGGGGCTATTGTAAATGTTCAGAAGGAAGATGCATTCTTTCCGTTTACGATTGGGAATTAATTCGAGGAATAGGTGTTCGATGTGAGGACTATGCAGATCATGTTGAATAACAGGGATACCTGCCGCAAAAGAAGTTTTTTTTACATGAATCATGAATTGCCTACTGGAAAAAGATGCAATACTGAGACGCATATCATTCACGTTTATTTCACACGCCGTTGATAAAAGACTCTGCCGAAGGGGTCACTGAAGTCTGCAGGTGTTTTTTTTTTTTTTTTTTTTTTTTGAGGGTCAGAAAAGCACGCAAGGCAAATTGAAGCGAGGTGAACATATAGCAACGTATATTCATTCTATAGGCATAGGCTATCCACACCATTAGAAATAATTGTTAGTTGGCTACCTCCTTCTCTGTAAAAATATATGAAAGTTTGTCCTGTGTATTTATTTTATTATATTAATTGCGTCTGTGCATGGAGGCAGCCGCCGCAGGTGCTTCTAATGCGCTTGTCTTCCCATTGTCGGGATTTGTAGAAATAACGCGAAAGTATGAATTAAAGTCGTGTACGTCCGTGCCAACAATCATGCAGTAAGCTGTTAGCCTCAATAAAATATTAAGTGAAAATGTAGAGGCAACTTAAAAGAAACCTCAAATGATGAGGGCAACAGAACTCCGGTTCTGAAGTCGGCAACAGAAGTCGGCGATTATGCTTCGAGATATAAACTTGCGATAAAAATAAACTTGCGATAAGAAGACACTGTTGTTCCATTATTTTTTAAAAGAAAACGTGCTTTTATGCAGTGAAGCACGAATGTAACTGGAACGCCCACGTATTTCGTGGCGCACTTTGGGAATGAAATTCGATCCAACTGGCTACGCCTTGCGTATGTGCCGGTTGCAATTCGTAAATTGCAATATGTCTCGTAAACTAAAGAATTGGAAACGTTCGTGTATTAATTTGTCGATTATGTATTTCGATTTCTTGTGCAAGTAACGTCCGCCTCTTTGAGGAATCGAGCTCAAGGACTAGAATTGTGCTATCTGCCACAGGCTATTTTTAAAATCCTGTTTTTAAAATCCCTAAATTTTTAATATTTTTAATTGGGACATAATAATGAAAAAACAAAAAATTAAAATAAATTTCACGGAAATAGTTTTCCCTGACCGCTGCAATACATTGGGACTGCACTACATTATCAGAAGTGTTTATCGACGAACGTCTCTTACCTGGCCGAAGGCTTTATCCCTTCTGTAATATTTGTCCTACATCCACAATTCATGAGCAGTAGTCGAACAGGAGTACAGGAGAATAAGTTGGTGCGTACTGTAGAGTAACTGATGTCAAAGCGCAAAAAAAAAAAGAAAGAAAAATACAAAGCACTCCTCCTCCCCTATTAAGGATGGCGGAGAGTGACCTACCCGTACAATAAATGGGGTTTTGCATGTCAAAACCACAATATGAGGCACGCCGTAGTGATTTCGACCACCTGTGGTTATTTGCACGGTACGCGGGTGTTTCCGCATTTCGCTCCCATCGAAGTGCGGCCGCCGTGGCCGCGGGATTCGATCCCGCGCCCTCGGGCTTGGCAGCGCAACGCCAAAGCCACTACGCCACCACGGCAGGCGACGAAGACAGGTCGCCTCGTCGAAACGTTGGTTCCAGCGACATTCCTTGTTCGGCTACTGCTCATGTCACTTCAAGCCTCCGCCTTCCTGCGAACTCGGATTCCTTGGTTTATTAATAGAAAGGCACGCTGTTCTGTAGGATTCTCCAATTATTTGGGACACCTGTGATTCGCTGTCGTGGACTCTCTGTACACGCAAACTTGATTACTTTACCCAATCTGACGGCGGCATTCGTGAGTGCGAGTGAAAAATCACGAGCCCCTGCTTATCAGCAGCGCTGCACATCCTGATTATTAGGTAGGCTGATTAATCATGTACAGGGGCGTAGCCAGGGGGAGGGGATGGGTTGCAATTTTTTGCGCACCCCCCCCCCCCCCCCCCTTACTTACCCACCATATTTTCTCGTCGCTTCGCGCTGACATGATTCAAGAATCGGGTGCTGCTATCACAATTTCATTCCTGGCCAGGGCGCTTCCGTTTGTGTTGGTAATTTAGAGTGAATCACGTTTGCGCATGGAAAAACGTGTCGCGGTGTTTGTCACGGCTTTGGCACTTAAATTGTGAGGTTTTGGGCGAGAATGCGGCCGCCGCATTGCAGCCGCCGCATTCTGAAGCAACAAATGAATCAACAAATGAATCAACAAATGAAGCAACAAATGCGGCGGCCGCATTTTAGATGGGGGCGAAAATGCTAGAGGCACGTTTACATAGATTTAGGTGCACGTTAAAGACCCCAGCTAGGTGGTCGAAATTTCCGGAGCCCTCCACTACGGCGTCTCTCATAATCATATCGTAGTTTTGGGACGTTAAGCCCCTACATTTAACAATCAAGAACTGTGTTTTTACGACTGTTCGAAAAATCTCAATCCCGGAATAATTTCACTTAACTTTCTTGCTTGATTTTCAGCAGGCTCCTGTGGTTAATGCTACACATTTAGCTGAAGCCGTCTACGTTCCCAGTAGAGAACAGAGAGAACGTCTTTCGGGCGGACTTGAATTTCACGGTGGATGTTTAGAGGAGTGATGGCAACCATTATTTCATTTGTTAATTGTTCTCACAGAATCTCGACCGATCAGTCGAGATTCTGTGAGGTACGAGGCTGCTTCCTGTTCGCGCCGGCGTAAGTGAAGCAGTAAATGAGTTGCACGTACTACTTAAAACTGCATACACATACCATATCTATGCTTTGCGGTGAAATATTCTGTACAATTCTGAATCTGTTGACGTACGTAAAGGCAAATGACGGCTGCACGCTCGCACACAGCGGAAGACACAGCGGCCCATGCACTTGCCGTGGGAAATGCAACACTTTCGTTTGAGGGAGCAGGGCGACGAAAGCTTCGAAAAAAAAAAAAAAAAGCATTACGCGTTTTTGCGCGCATTTAAGTTTTCTAGCGCAAAGACGCAGCGAACAAGCTATTGCTATGTGAGTGTGTGTAGCCTGGTCACACATTCATTTTCACGTGTATAGCCATCCTTGACTTTTGAAACGCACTTATAGCTCTGTCACACGAGCACGCAAAAACTCTTTTACGCAAGCGGTCTTTTACCAAGTTCAAATACTTTTGAATGAAGAGGTGTTGCGCAGCAGACACACGGCGCCGACGATCTCCTTTTAGTGTTTCCTTCTGGAGTAGTAGAGGTTCAGGGTGGGAAAAGATGCATATCTACCGAAAGCGTGCGCTAGCGTTCGAAACATGGGGGAAGGGAAAAAAAAAAGATTTTTCTACCTCTATGGTTCGAAACAATATCGGCAAAAAAAAAAAAAAAAAAAACATGTATCTCGAAATACAAAGTGAAAACTTATTGTTTACACGTTTTACAAATAAATTTAACATGAGAAATGTTAATATAAAGATTTATTGTGGTAGTTTAAAGAGCGTCATCACGTGACATCCCCAGCCCCTTCGACCTGCTTACGAGAGTACAGAAGAAAATGAGCATTACTGGGTTTACTACGCCTTCTGCGAGACATAAAGTTATTTTTTATGATGAGCCTAGGCTGACAGAAAATTAAGCATTCGCTTACTTTCTTAATATATCTTATACCCCTGTCACACGGGCACTCGAAAGTCTTTTGAGCAAAAAAGACTGCTCCCGAAAAAGAGTTTCGCCCGCAGACACACGACAGGGAGCGATCTCTTTTTCAGAAGCGGTCTGTTCTGGAAAAGGGGGGAGTTCGCCGATCTCCTTTACGGCCGAAAAGGAGTAGCCTCAAAACCAGTGGGCACCAGCAATTATCATATATTAAAGAAAACAATCGAATGCGTAATTTTCTGCCGCCTAGCTCTTTCTGCCGCCTCTTCCGTAAGCCGCGCGGACGGATAACGCCAAGCCGTTTTTCACATCCAGATTTCGGCGGGGTTAAGCCGCCGCTTTAACTTATAAACACGCAGTGTCTGGCAACCAGTACGCTTCTCTCCTGCTCCAGGACAGCCACAGTGCAGTCAGCATCAGTCCTTTGTTTGCTGGCGCCTGGTTTCAGTGCTTCATAGCTCCTGGTGTCATTTCACTTCTATTGAACAATGAATTTGTGCGATGACGCCGCCTCATCGTGAAAGAGTTTCCCACTTTGTGGGACCTCAGCCGTGCAGAGTATGCGGACACCGTCACAATCAGGGCTGCAATGCAAAAAAGAAAGAAAAAAGAAAAAAAAAAAGAAATCTCAGTCAATTGCTCGCTAGCAAACTACAAAAAAAGTAGGAGGTGTACAAATACATCTGATACCTGGTTGTTTCAGAGATCAGCGAAAAACCAATCACACTCAGTGGTGAAGGTAAGTGTAAACAGATCAATATTATCTCATGCATGTTTATGAAGAAAGTCGCTGCCGACAGCCCGGCCATACAAAACTTGTGTGCACTCGTGATATACATTCCACGTGAACCCTCCGGATCTGCATTGGATATTGCAGGCGCGATTGAGCTTACACGCTACCACACGAGCGCGCTTGAAGACACTTGTGTAGCGGCCTTCGATCAGCACCAAGCTCGGTTTTCAACCGATATACATTTACCACGGCGCTCTCCGTAATAACTTGGAAACGTGTGACACTTATCTGAAGCAAGGTACCGCAGTGTGACCTGCAGTAGTGTTTCCGCCGATATAGAACGGCGCGTAACGGTATCCTTCCTTCGTATGCGGGGCCCCACGCGCGACAGCGGTTGCAGAAAGTGCTCTCTGCTTACACGAATCAGCGTGTGTGTGTGTGTGTGTGTGTGTGTGTGTGTGTGTGTGTGTGTGTGTGTGTGTGTGTGTGTGTGTGTGTGTGTGTGTGTGTGTTTCTGCGAACTCTTTCAACACGTTTCAAAGGTTGCCTGTGGCAGACCACACAATTCTAGTTCATGAGCTGATCTACTCGAAGAGGTGGACATTAGTGGCACAAAAAACTGAAATGCATGATTGACTACTTAACAAAGGTGCACTCATTAAATTTTTAACTAATTACCTTATGGCCCATATTGCAATGTACAAATTCTAGCCGTGGAGTTCGCAAGGCGGGTCCACTTGGAACGAAGTCTCGGGAGGACACCAGTTGCGGGATATATTATTCGCCACCTGTGTGGATTGGCGTTCCAGTTACTTTCTTAACCAAGCGTCGTGCTCGGCATTGAAGCACAAAAGTAATATATATATATATATATATATATATAGAGAGAGAGAGAGAGAGAGAGTGGGGGAGGGTGCAAATTAAGATGAAAGCTTGCGCCCCCCCCCCCCCCCCCCCCCGCATGTCGAAAATCAGTTGGTTACTGCTAGCTATGTGTGTTACCAAGACGGCGAACGAGCAATAACTATTTAATTTTGCGTTTAGCCCTAATGTGGGCGAGATGCATGAACCACCGTGGACCATTCATTGGGTGCACGTTAAAGAACCCCAGGTATATAGTCAAAATTATTCATATAGATTCGCTGCCGTGGGCTCTCCTGTGCACGCAAATTTCCTTTCCAATCTGAAGGCGCATTCGTGAGTGAGATTGAACATCGTGAGCTTCTGGTTACCAGCAGTTGTGCACAGCCACCGCGGTGGGTTGAGTGGTCATGTCTAGCGCGAAGCAAACTGTTTTTGCAGAGTAAGGCACCCGCACAAACACAGCAATCAATACACTATATCTACCAGAAACGTCCGCATACCAGTAAAGTGTCGCTGCGTGTGGTTTATAGCAATACGTTGGCATTCTTCATTGCGTACGTGATTTAATACAACGCAGCCTGCAGCCATTTATTATCGCATAAATAGAGGGAAAGAGGCAGTTCATGCACGTAGACGAATACATTTGAGTGGGACAATTTACGCATTCAAATAAGCTTTTATTGTGAGGTCATAGTTGCCCGGGCGTAATAAATGCGGGCTTTGGAAAGGAAATAAGTAAACGTATTCACTAATGATTATTTTGGTTTAACACGGCAACGCTAATAAGTGTGCGTTGCGCTGACGGCGGAAAATCACCCACAGACACTGATGGGCAAAACACGTTGTAGTCAAAGACCACCCTGGTCGGGTCAGTCCTTCGGCTCTGGAAGTAACCGCAGTTCAGGACTGCTCGCTGTCGCACACATGCTTGGAGCGGAGTATTGCGAAGATGCTCCCAGCGTAGGATTCGTCAGCAGGATCGCCTTGAGCGTGCGTTTCGTAGCGGGCACCTCACCGAGCAGCAGCGGGATGTTGGTAGTGCAGACGGCGTTGTCCGCTGTGTTGTGCCAGATGCCGCGTAGACCGTTGCTGCGCTGGATGTTCCGCTCCGTGGTGGACGCCTTGCACAAAGTCAGGTCGCCGCGTCGCGTCCAGCCATCCTCCGCCAGCCAAAGTTGGCGTCCCGCTACGTCGCCGAGCTGTAGCGCCGCCCGCCTCGGCATGCTGCGGTCCATGTTGTCCGGTAGCCTTCTGGTCGAGAACAGTTCTCTTCAGGGAAGGAATGTGGCAGCTCGGCAGTCGTCTTCCTGCAGGCCGCTCCATCGTTGTTGACACTGCTGCTGACGATGCGTTCCCTATGGCGGACTGGAAGGTCAGGACGATTCAGAACGAGCCACGTCATACAGTCTCGCTGCCAGCGCATCGCAGGTCGCGCGCGATCTTCGTCGTCTTCGCTTCGTAGCCGGAAATGCAGCGTGTGCATTTGCTTTTGCGGAAAAGCTTGTATAAAATGTATTTTTTTAACAAGCAGAGTTGTGGGTACTTTATTCAAACTGGCGAAACATATGCGACTGACGGTAGCTGAACCTTTTGATGGATATGTTTTTTTTTTTTTCCTTTGCGGTTGCTGCTTTTCGAAATAATATTTTACTTTCTTGGGCTAGCATGAAGACGCAAGGAAAGGCGAAGCCCATTTATTGCCATATAACTCTATTCACGAGAGGCGCATGCGTTTGCCGTTTTTGTCGCATATGTTAGGCGTCCCAATTTCTCGTAACCATCGTAAACTATGATTTCTTCATTAAAATGCGGATCGTTTCAAACCTACCTGGAAGAATGTTTTCTGGGACCCTTTTATAGTATCGGGAATACGTGAAAGCGATGCCAGCACAAACGGCTCTTTTGTGCTTCAATGCATAAAGCGATGTTTTGTTAAGAAAATAACTGGAACGTCAATGATTTCTCCGCAAGGTTCGGGATTTAATATCTCGAAGCTGGTCTCATCCTAAGAATTCGTTCCAAGTAGATCCGCCTTGCGAACTCCAAGGCTAGAATTTGTAAATGGCGATATGGGCCATAAGTAGTTAAAGCCTAATGAGTGAATTTTTGGTAATTAGTCGAGTATGCTGTTCAATTTTTTGCGCAAGTGGTGTCCGCCTCTTCGACTAGACCAGCTCGTGAACTAGAATTGTGCTATCTGCCACAGGCAAGCTTTAAAAAATTTTCAAAGCCTTCGATCAAACACCCTGTTTAATATAGGGTATTCATTTTCAAGTTTTACGGAATTTAATTTTTTTTTAGAAATTACTCCATCTCCCGCTAAAGGGAACCATGTGTGGATGCGAAGCAGCGGGGAGATGGTTAGCTTGAGCGGGAGATGGTTTCGCGGCAGCGGCCCGAGCGCTCATCGCGGCGCTGCACAGGAGAGAGAATGAGGTGCGCCCGCTCCGTCATTTTCATACCGCGGAACTACCGTGGCGCCCCCAGCGGAGTATGCAGCTGTCGCACCACCTGTCGTGCGCGCCGCTCCGGATACCTAGAGGAGAGAAAGGGGGGAGCGTAGGGGAGGAGAAAGAGGCGGAGGGGACGCGCATGCTCTGTGGGGGTGTTGGACGCGGGCGCCGCTCCGTACAGTAGAGGATTCCTAGAGGAGAGAAAGGGGGGAGCGTAGGAGAGGAGAAATATGGGGAGTGGACGCGCCTGCGCTGTGGGGGTGTGGGACGCCGCGGGAGGGACGGACAAAGCCCCCGCCATAAGCTGCTTCGCATCTAAAAAAATGCGCGATGCCCCAGGCGACCGCACTGACAGCACGTGTCTATCTACTTGCGGTAGAGGGAGCACCGTAGCAGGGTTCCGCCGTAGCGGACGTACGTTGGTACTCGGAGGCCGTTGAACAGGACGATCACCGTCATTGTGTTACTGAGGCGTTTTGCAGCGATGGCCGTTGGATTCCTTGGCGCAATGACGTTAGCTGTGATATCCCGGGCAGTGTCTTCCAGCGGGATACCGCGGATTACTCCTTTGGACGTACAGTCGGGCGCTGCTTCGTAGGCGCTGGTCTCGGACGCTTGGTTGCCGATATTGATGCGGTAGATGTTCTGGTATTTGTCAGCATGTGCCTCGATGGGTGTGCTTACTACGATGATGTTCTGTTGAAAATTGGTACAGATGGTGTCATCGTCTTGGGTTTCTCTCGGCGGCGTGGTAAATACTGGTCGCTAGTCGGGCCGCTCCATGGTCGGCGACTCGGAGGGTTCCTCTTGGTCGAATGATGATCTTTTGATCGCGTCGGTGTAGTTGAGGCATGCGGCTTGATCTTGCTATTTGTCGCAGGCGTTCCTCGCGTTGTTTCTTGCTGCTATTGCCTCGTTGGGGCTCCGCGCTGGGGTCCAGCGGTTTGTCGCGGGTTAACTTATACTTGATCTTATGGTTCTCCATCCTGCGCTTTCTTCAATTTCTTCGTGGGAACGACTTCTCCATCCACAGAGACCTCCATTCTTGTCAGTAAATCGGGCATATCGATCGCGGCGACTGCCGTTCCTTGGTTTCCGCCAGTGGCGGCGGCGGCGGCCGGCAGGTGTTATGGCACGTACACACTAGCGGCAAAACGCGCGCGGCGCGCCGCCGGCGGCAAAACGCAGCAGCGGCAGGGCGGCCACACCGACCGGCGGCGCGCCGCTGCGGCAATCACGTGACAGACTAGACTCCTCTCCCCTTCTCGAACTATCCGGGAGCTCACCCGTGCAGATGATAGTGCGAAACGAGAAACAAGCGGTCGGGCGGGTCCGCATGGCACCAGTTTCCCGCGCGCACGTCACGGAAGCGGGCCGCTCTCATTGGTCTCCTTCATCCGCGGCACGCGGCAAACCGCAAGAAATCGGTCCAGGAGCGATCCCTGCCGCGGCAACAAAAACCCGTTTCGCGGCTGCTTTCGCGACGCGCGTCTTGCCGCCGGCGGCGCGCCGCGCGCGTTTTTCCGCTAGTGTGTACGTGGCATTAGGCCTAGCTCTCACGCCGGTGTGTGTGACTTGAAAAGGGCCGTAAATTTACGAAAAATCGAGCCCCCACCTTGAACTTGGTGCCGAGTGATTCCTGGTGACGAGCTGAATCTGTGGATACGAAATTCTTGTGGGCAACGAGTGATTTCCGCTGCAAAAGCATTCGTTGAAACCGGAGCCGACACGACGCGCGTCCGCTCACTCCAACGCGAGCAGCGTTCCTGCAAGAATTAGAAAAAAAAATATTGAATCGTCGCGATGGCTCATCACGAGACGCCGTATAGCGTCGAAGTCCCTAGTTATAACGAACTTACTTTTGAACAGCTCTGGTACCGTCCACGCAACAATGGTTGCTTGTGTACTGTCAAATGTCCATATGCTGCGGCACGGTGCGAAAACGAAACATTGTGCGCGGACATGCTTGCAGACGCGCAGTCGGTCGCTGCGAAATCGTACGATCACTGCATTGAGGCTTCATTATGTTATGCTCCATTTGGTTATACAGACAGCACACTATCAGAACATATTTCACATAGTCTGCTTTCGGCGATTGCCTACCTTTCACGCAAGAAGCTGGTTCGGGGCACTCTATCACTTCGACCGCGCGCAATGGGCGTTCATTGTACGTATTCTGTAAAGAGACAGCGCCTGTAAACTATTCTGCGCTTTCTATTTGTCCAAGATTATTATTTTGAAAGTTAGAAACTTCCCTCGTTGTGAGAGTGCTTACACAAATGGCCAGGAGGGGGCTTCCGTGTGGTGTTTTTTATTGAGTGCCGACAGCCAAACCAATTAGGAGCGCATGGCGTTATCCCTCACATTACGCAAGCGAGGCGCTTCCGACAGATGGCGACTCCGTAAATCCTCGCCCCCAATGCCAGTTGTACCAGCGACGGTTGTCTCCGATCAAGATTTTCGCTGGCACCATAATTTGTGAGGGGAGGACCCTTGAAATCATAATAAAGCAATTTAATTATCCAAAATAAAGACATGGGGCAGGGGAGGGGGGGATCCTGACCCCACCTCTTTCCTGCACTCGCTGTCAGAAAAGGGGGCAAAGTAGGGATTCCATCCCCCTCTCCCCAATACACATACACTCTCGTTCGAAACAGGGCACTGTCGGATGCACACTGGCCAACCCAACAAAACATCAGCTGGGGCCAAGTTTTGTTTCAGAATTGCGCCGTGAATCATTACTTCACGGCGGCTTTCAGGTAAACGAAGAGCAGAAGCATACATAGCATTTGACCTATATCACCACCACCATCATCATCAGCCTATATTTATATCCACTGCAGGACGAAGGCCTCTCCCTGCGATCTCCATGTCTTCCGCTAGCTGATTCCAACTTGCGCGTGCGAATTTCATATCTTAATCACTCCACCTAGTTTTCTGCCGTCCTCAGGGGTGCGATCTTGTACGCGTTCCAAAATGGAACGGAGGCGTTCCATTCCATCGAGCCGCACACGATTGGTCAATTTGAACATCGCGGTTGAAATTGGCCAATCGTGTGCGGCTCGATTGAACGGAACGCCTCCGTTCCATTTTGGAACGCATACATGATCGCGCCCCAGATGCGCTTCGCTTCTCTTGGTATCCATTCAGTAACCGGTCCACCGGTTATCCATCCTACGATTACATGGCCTGCCCAGCTCGACTTTTTCCGCTTAATGTCAACTAGAATATCGGCCATCCCCGTTTGTTCTCTGATCCACACCGCTCTCTTCCTGCTCTTAAGGTTAGGCCAAACATTTTTCGTTCCATCGCTCTTTCTGCGATCCTTAACTTGTTCTCGAGCTTCTTTGTTAACGTCCAAGTTTTTGCCCCATATGTTAGCACCAGTAGAATGCAATGATTGTACACTTTTCTTTTCAACGACAGTGGTAATCTCATAGTCAGGATTTGGTAATGCCTGCCGTGTGCACTCCAGCCCAATTTTATTCTTCTATAAATTTCTTTCTCATTATCAGGGTCCCCTGTGAGTAATTGACCTAGATAAACATACTCCTTTACAGACTCTAGAGGCTTTCTCTAGACACTTCACACTTTCTCGGTTAAGGTCCTCAATCAGTTGCTATAATTCATCCCCATTGTTGCTGAATAGGACAATGTCATCTGCAAACCGAAGGTTGCTGAGATATTCGCCGTTGATTCTCACTCCTAAGCCTTCCCAGTCTAAAGGCTCATTCTCACCGGCGACTTGAGGAGGTCGCGCGACCATTTGCGACTCGCGACCAAAAATGACCGAAGGCGACTGATGTTCACACCGGCAAGCCCGGCTGAGCGCGACCTGCAAGTCGTAATCCCGGACATTCCCGTTCTTCAGCGAGAATTCTAGGGATCTACGCAGTTAGCGCGCACTTCGCTGTCACTGTGTAAATTGTTTTCGCGTTCCGGCAACAGCCATGGATTTTTTTTTTTTTTTTTCAAGTTTCAAGTTTCAAGTTTATTTCTTCAAAGTTAATACAAATTGTGTGCAAACACTGTATGACCCCTTAGCCAAAGGCTAGTAGTGGGGGTCAGCCATTCGAGCTATGGCTGGATTTTTATTCGAGCGAACAGGAAGACGTCGACCCTGTGCTGATGTGCTCCGCCGGGGTGTCAGCTGTGGCAGCGCGGAAGCCTCCGAAGAAAACGCGACGCTCGTGGGTGCGCCCGTGCCTCCGCTCGCGTGAAGTGACCGGCCACGCAAGCCGCCTCCTGCCCGAACTTTGTGCTCATGACGAGTATTATCGAGAGCAAGTTGTAATTTCTAGTTCGCATTGCGTGTTATTCGGTGCATAATATTAAAGCAAAGCTGTTCACCCGCTGTTCACCTTTGGGTGGCGTGCTCATCCAACGAACGGCAGCTGGAAAAAGGGTTTGTGTTGTGCTTTCTGTTCCTGCTGTTTAGCTTTCAGTCAATGCGACCGCGTGCATTCGACACGTTGCTGCAACTGCTGCGTCCCAGAATCACAAGACAAGACACCAATTACCGGCCTGTAGCCTGCATATCGTGACGCGGACATTGCATTTGGCGTGGACGACGACACACATCACTTTCGGCACGGCGCTGATTGGTTGAGCAGCTTTGCGACCACGGTCGCGCGACTGAAAAATCGAGCAGTTCGAGAAAAGCGACGGTCCGCTCACGATATCAACGTTGATAACGCGAGCGGACCGTCGCTCTGACCACTGACAAAGCGCGATAAGCGCGGAAAGTCATTATGACATTAAAGGCATCGCTACAAAATACCGGCCCAGGTCCACTTCCTGTTGCTGGGCTTCCTGAAGACGGTATTCATTATTCGGAGCCTATTCCTTTCCACGAATTCTGCCAACATCTCTCCTCTAGTGTTCCTAGAATCGATGGCGTAGTTGCCGATTGCTTGCTCGCCAGCTTGCTTTTTCCCCACTTTTGCACTGAAGTTGCCCATGACGACAGTATACTGAGTTTGCACCTTTCTCATTACTAATTCAACATCTTAATAAAACTGTTCTATTTCTTCATCATCGTGACGGGAGGTTGGGGCGTAGGCTTGTACAACCTTCATTCTATACCTCCTATACGACGACTGCTACCCTCTCATTTGACGTATATACACCTCGGGTAATTGATATCGCCGTGTGAACAACATGCAGCCAAGCGCCTTCGACAGTATTTCGTTCTCCTATCACGGATGTCAAGAACTAGAAACCTTTAGGGATAATATAGAGAAAGTGCATTTTCGTGCAAGGGAAACTAAGTTATTTGCGTTCTTTTTTGAATCGTGCTGTAAGCTCTAAATCTGAACGTAAACGGGAAATCTAAGCTGTCATCATGTTATATATTTATATATAAACACACACACACACACACACACACACACACACACACACACACACACACACACACACACACACACACACACACACACACACACACGCACGCACGCACGCACGCACGCGCACGCGCGCGCACACACACACACACACACACACACACACACACACACACACACACACACACACACACACACACACACACACACACACACACACACACACACACACACACACACACACACACACAAAACGAACTACGAACTATTCCTACAAGTTTTAAAGGTTGCCTGTGGCAGACAACACAATTCTAGTTTGTCAGCTGATCTACTCGAAGAGGTGGAGTTTAGTGGCAGAAAAAACTGAAATGCATGATTGACTAATTAACAAAGGTGCACTCATTAAATTGTTAACTAATTACCTCATGGCCCACATTGCAATTTACAAATTCTAGCCGTGGAGTTCGCAAGGCGGGTCCACTTGGAACGAAGTCTCGGGAGGACACCAGTTGCGGGATATATTATTCGCCACCTGTGTGGATTGGCGTTCCAGTTACTTTCTTAACCAAGCGTCGTGCTCGGCATTGAAGCACAAAAGTAATATATATATA
Source organism: Dermacentor silvarum (assembly GCF_013339745.2). Taxonomy (NCBI): domain Eukaryota; kingdom Metazoa; phylum Arthropoda; class Arachnida; order Ixodida; family Ixodidae; genus Dermacentor; species Dermacentor silvarum. The sequence continues at coordinate 45,268,528 of NC_051154.1, read as the reverse complement.
TATATATATATATATATAGAGAGAGAGAGAGAGAGAGAGTGGGGGAGGGTGCAAATTAAGATGAAAGCTTGCGCCCCCCCCCCCCCCCCCCGCATGTCGAAAATCAGTTGGTTACTGCTAGCTATGTGTGTTACCAAGACGGCGAACGAGCAATAACTATTTAATTTTGCGTTTAGCCCTAATGTGGGCGAGATGCATGAACCACCGTGGACCATTCATTGGGTGCACGTTAAGGAACCCCAGGTATATAGTCAAAATTATTCATATAGATTCGCTGCCGTGGGCTCTCCCTGTGCACGCAAACTTCCTTTCCAATCTGAAGGCGCATTCGTGAGTGAGATTGAACATCGTGAGCTTCTGGTTACCAGCAGTTGTGCACAGCCACCGCGGTGGGTTGAGTGGTCATGTCTAGCGCGAAGCAAACTGTTTTTGCAGAGTAAGGCACCCGCACAAACACAGCAATCAATACACTATATCTACCAGAAACATCCGCATACCAGTAAAGTGTCGCTGCGTGTGGTTTATAGCAATACGTTGGCATTCTTCATTGCGTACGTGATTTAATACAACGCAGCCTGCAGCCATTTATTATCGCATAAATAGAGGGAAAGAGGCAGTTCATGCACGTAGACGAATACATTTGAGTGGGACATTTTACGCATTCAAATAAGTTTTTATTTTGAGGTCATAGTTGCCCGGGCGTAAAAAATGCGGGCTTTGTAATGTAAATAAAAAAAACGTATTCACTAATTATTATTCTCGTTCAACACAGAAACGTTAATACGCGTTCGTAGCGTTCGTAGATCAGTGGGCGGAACATCATCCACGCACATTCATGGGCTACACAGCTTCAGTCGTGGACTACCCTGGTCGGATCAGTCCTTCGGTTCTGGAAGCAACCGCGGTTCAGGACTGCCCGCTGTCGCACACTGGCTTGGAGCGGAGTATCGCGAAGGTGCGCCCAGCGTAGGATTCGTCAGCAGGATCGCCTTGAGCGTGCGTTTCGTAGCGGGCACCTCACCGAGCAGCAGCGGGATGTCGGTAGTGCAGACGGCGTGGTCCGCTGTGTTGTGCCAGATGCCGCGTGGACCGTTGCTGCGCTGGATGTTCCGCTGCGTGGTGGTCGCCTTGCACAAAGTCAGGTCGCCGCGTCGCGTCCAGCCATCCTCCGCCAGCCAAAGTTGGCGTCCCGCTGCGTCGCCGAGCTGTAGCGCCGCCCGCCTCGCCATGATGCAGTCCACGTTGTCCAGTAGCCTTCTGGTCGAGAACAGTATCTTCAGGGAAGGAATGTGGCAGCTCGTCAGTTGTCTCCCTGCAGGCCGCTCCGCCGTCGTTGACACTGCTGCTGACGATGCGTTCCCTATGGCGGACTGGACGCTTGAGAAAGAGCCACGTTAGATACTCTCGCTGCCAGCGCCTCGCAGGTCGCGCGCGATCTTCGTCGTCTTCGCTTCATTGCCGGAAATGCAGCGTGTGCATTTGCTTTTGCGGAAAAGCTTGTATAAAATGTATTGTTTAACAAGCAGAGTTCCGGGTACTTTATTGAAACTGGCGAAACATATGCGACAGACGGTAGCTAAACCTTTTGATGGATATGTTTTTTTTTTCCCTTTGCGGTTGCTGCTTTTCGAAATAATATTTTTCTTTTTTGGGCTAGCATGAAGACGCAAGGAAAGGCGAAGCCCATTTGTTGCCATATAACTCTATTCACGAGAGGCGCGTGCGTTTGGCGTTTTTTGTCGCATACGTTAGGCGTCCCAAATTTCTCGTAGCCATCCTAAACGAAGACTTCTTCATTAAAATGCGGATCGTTTCAAACCTACCTCGAAGAATGTTTTCTGGGACCCTTTTATAGTATCGGGAAAACGTGAAAGCGATGCCAGCACAAACGGCTCTTTTGTGCTTCAATGCATAAAGCGATGTTTAAGGAATTAACTGGAATGGGAAGGCATATTTCTCCACAAGGTTAGGGATTTAATATCTCGAAGCTGGTGTCATCCTGAGAATTCGTTCCGAGTAGATCCGCCTTGCGAACTCCAAGAATATAATTTGTAAATTGCAATATGGGTAATATTGGGTAATATATATTGCAATATATAAGGTAATTAGTTAAAGCGTAATGAGTGAATTTTTAGTAATTAGTCGAGTATGCTGTTAAATTTTTGTTGAATTGCGCCATCTGCCACAGGCAATATTTAAAAATTTTTGAAAGTGCTCGCCGAAACACCCAGTATATACCAGTTGTATCAGTGGCGGTAATCGTCTCCGATCGAGATTTAAGCACAGCGGGAATTCGTGACATAATTATTATTTTCTTTGGCCTACATTCATATAGCAGTGACGGGCACCATAATTTGTGTGAGGATAACCATAAAAGCATAATAATAAAGTAATTTAATTGTGGAGTGTAGTCACATATTGCAACTGCCAAAACGAAGCCTGTCAGTGCTAAGTCCGCATCAACTAAAAAGAAATAGTGTTAGCATCCGAGGGTGAGCCAAGCTGATGTCACGCCGGATACCCTTTAATAGCATGGACTAAGCTGAGCTGTTCGTACGCAATTCCTTGGCCAAAAATTATTTCGGCCCGACCACGCGGAGGATGGGATACGCGTCTCCCTAAGCGTAGACGTGAGCGTACGCGTCTGACCAAGGGAAGGGCGACCAGCCACACGATACGCGCGCAAGTGAGCGCTTCATCGCGCTTAGCACTGTGATGCTAGGGAACCTAGCATCACAGTGCTAACATCTACGTGCTAACATCTTTGCATGTGGTAGCGTTTACATCTCCGAGCGTTCTACATGGTCGAGCATGCTCTACATCGTCAAGCCTGCTCTACATGGTCAAACCTCAAGCGTCTCTACATGGTGAAGCCTCCCTCACAACACTCAAGTCCCCTGTTTTATCCCTTTCGTTTCCCTCTTTCACTCGACGAGGGAATACACTGTAGTTCTTTTAGCCAATCAGCATCTTGGATCAGGTGGCCATATCCCGCACGTGATGTGTCGTCGTTTCCCGCCGAGCTCCGCCTCCAATCTTGTTAGGTCGCCCCCGAACACAGGCAGCGGTTGACACCTTGGGAACCGAACGTTGATGTCGTTCCCCCGGGATTGCCAGACACTGGCCCCTTTCAAGATTCGCCTCTCCATAGCGGCCAGTTCGCGGAATCAGGGAGGGCGGTGGCTGTCTCGAAAGGGCGCCAGTTTGGCGCGTCGCAATCGACGCCGGACCTCGTTGTGGTTCGGGCGGCGCTGGTAATTCACGGGACCGCACCAAGGGGCGACGCTGCCGTTTAGCCACGCATGAGGTAGCCCGGAGACCAACTGCTAATCCCTCAGTCCCAGGTGACAATTCTCGGCCGCGAGAAAGGGGCGCCAGGTTGGAGCGTCTGAGTCGGCGCCGGCCTCCTGTGTCCCGAAGGACCGCCAGACACAACAGCACCCCCGCCGCCAGATGATGCATCGGGAGGTCGAGTTGTTCCATGCAGCTCGGCCGGTTTGATGCCTGCTTCGCTCAACCCCATGGGGCCGCTGCTTCCAGGAATGATGATCTTCCCGCCAAAGGCCTCTTCATAGGTGGGCTCTGACTGGGCTGCAGAAATGCAAGATGACAAGCTCCAAGGAGCGACCTTTGTCAGCCACACACAATGCTGCAAGCGCCACTGCAAGCCACTCTCATCGCCAGACTTTACCAATTCCAAAAATCTGACTGCCCCCTATCTAATGAAAACCCTGAAACACAAGGTGCTCGTTGATCCGGACAAGTACCAAAAAACTTCCGATGATGTGTCTTCGCAAACAGACACCAACTGGGTTTATGTAATGAAGCTAAGTAATTATGAATTAGAGCTTCCACAGATCAGGAAGGCGAAGGGAGAGCTTGCCTTCAGTAATTCATAGTCCGTAACACTTAGCACAAGAGAGCTACATAATCATTACATAATGCCAATATACTAGATAACAAATGGGCAAACCATCTACGACTTATTACAAACTCGTGCAAAAGCTCCGGTCATCAACTTGCGCAACCTGCGCGTGACCTTCTAAACTATTTGCAACCCTGACACTGTTAGCAATTCAATTCTTTATCTGTCGCCGCGTACACACTCCCCTTTAAATCGTGAGTCTAACCTGAGCCGGAAAGTTTAACAACAAAAAACTGCGGCATTCTTTACGCGCTTCAAACTTTCAAAACTCAACTAATCTCAGGCAGACAGAATACAAAAGAAAAAAAAATTGCGACCCGTCTTCCTTGTTTACTTATTCTCGGGCCCCAAACGCACCCCTTACTTTCAAACGCACTCGAGGGGGTCGCGCGTTCCGGGGATTTCGCAAGGTGTCGTCGCGAATAAGGCAAAACCCCCTAATTTGCCTGACACACCTTGTAGCTGCGACTTTCGAACAGCCGCTTCCAAGTACTGGGAGGGGGAGGCATTGACAGACCCGTGCGCGCACTGTCCCATTATCTGCTAGGCAGACCCTTTTCTTTTCCCCCGCAAGTGCTCGGCCATTGTAACAGCCTAAAGGACGCTTCCCTTTGTCCCTCTGCTTACAATGCGCTGTACGCGAGGCGGTTAGGCGACAGTTACAATCCCTCTGTCTACAGTGCACTTTACGCGTTGCGGTCAGGCGACAGTCACTACGCCTGAATCTTCGCGAGACTCGCCTTTTCGCGACGTGCGTCACGCCGATCCTTGACCTCAGCAAACGCCTAAGCTTTGGAGTTACCCTCCTGCGCTTTTTCACATTATCTGGCTGGATCATGATCTTAGCGCGTTTACCAATGTCGCCTTGGCGCTTCGCACGTTTGACTCGAGACGCCCTGACCGCCTCCACCTTTCGCATCCTGCGCTTACGCCTTTTATGTTTGGCATGCTTCGTTGGTCCTGCGGCATCAGCACACGCACTTGAAATTTCGTTGCCCTCTCGGGTTTCACAGTGCGTCTGCCTTTGTAATAGAACATTACCAGATTTGACCATTGAGCAAGCTGGCTTGTCATGAAGTCTACCTTCAGCTGGCCTAGCTCTATCACTGCCGTCGACAGCATGCAAAACTCCTTGCTGGCCTTCGAAGTCGGCCTCTGTTTCCAGAACAGCCTCGCTAAATGGCGAAACAGCTGTTTCTTCGCGCTTGTCACTGTGTCCGTTAACGACGGGCACCGCAGCCCTCTCAGCGCTGTCTGAACAATCTCTGTCACTGCCATCTTGGCCTTCGAAGTCGGCCCCTGGTTCTAGGGCGGGAAAACCACCGCTCTCTTCGGTGACCGCATTCACCTCGCTTCCGGCTACTAACCCGTCTAACTCATCACTGCTTACAGCTGCCTCTGGAATCGTTCCATGGTCCTGTGACCGCTGCTCAATAGGGAATAAGCCTATCAGTCTCTGAGTCTCCTCACGTGCTTTTGCCCTGAAAGCTCCCTTGCTGGTGGTGGATTTTCCCGGTTGCCTCAGCATTTGCTCCGACCTATTCGAGAAGCAATGCGTGACCTTGTCTGGCAGGCTGGCCGAAATTGCCGCCGCCGTACACACTTGGCCTAAAGGGCCTTCCGTTTCTGGTGCGGGAAAACCGCCGCTCTCTTCGCTTTGTGTGTGTGCCACTTGCATCACACCTTTTCCAGAGCTTTCTACCCTAGTCATCTCAGTGCTACTGTTTTCTTCAACAGGCTCGCCTTTTTCATTGTCTTTTGGGCCTTCGAAGTCGGCCTGCCATGCTACACCAAAGCGTCTGAACAAAGCCCTCTTAGCCCTGTCGTAGTCGCGCGCTTTCTCCTCTGACAAGCAATGCATGAAACACGCACCGACACCAAACGGGAGAAGTGCTCCTAATCGCTCGGCCCACCAGTCCCGGCTGACACCCTCTTTCTCACACACTCGTTCAAAACCGGCGAGGAAATTAACAATACCCTCGTCTGTCTCGAAAGTGTGGAGCTGGCGTCGCCGGTAATTCACGGGACCGCACCAAGGGGCGACGCTGCCGTTTAGCCACGCATGAGGTAGCCCGGAGACCAACTGCTAATCCCTCAGTCACAGGTGACAATTCTCGGCCGCGAGAAAGGGGCGCCAGGTTGAAGCGTCTGAGTCGGCGCCGGCCTCCTGTGTCCCGAAGGACCGCCAGACACAACAAGGGCTGCAGAATTAAGCACCTCTTTCCTCCTTTACAATCACCATATATAGAGAGAAAACGCGACTTTTTCCGTCGCGCGAAAGGCCGTGGGGGACGGGAGGGAGGGGAGGCGACGTTTAGCTGCGGCACCAAATGCGTATTTATATAAAGATGTTGCGAGGCGAGAAGGTGGGTAAGATTTCCAACGCAGCTCGACGAGTGCCCCATTCTGATCTCGTCGAAAACCTCCGAGCCGCCCCCAGATCCCAAACCCGGCAAGCAAATTAGTACAGACAACCTCAGGCCCATATCACTTACTTCGTGCGTAGGCAAACTCATGGAAGCCATGGTTAGAGACCGCCTCTCTCCGTACCTCGAAAGTAAGGGATACTTCGCGGATACCATGTTTGGTTTTAGGCCACATATGTCTGCACAAGACGTCCTCCTTCAACTAAATCGAGACATCATCCAACCCACCTATTCGACACACAATGACAGGGCAATTCTTGCTCTCGACCTTAAAGGTGCGTTCGATAATGTTAAACATGAGATCATTCTGACCAACTTAAGCCACACTCATTGCGGTAGGAAAACCTTTGCATATATCAGAGACTTCCTCTCAGATAGGCTGGCGATTCTCCGCATAGATGATGAGGAACATGGACCCTTTAAAATGGGTACGCGAGGGACCCCGCAAGGGGCGGTCATCTCCCCGTTACTATTTAATATAGCTATGATGAATCTCCCGCAGGTTTTGGCACAGGTATACAGGGGGTACATCACGCACTATACGCCGATGATGTCACAATTTGGGCAAATCAGGGCAGTATAGGCGAAATGGAAGACCGTCTCCAGCAGGCCGCCTCCATCGTGGACGCCTACGCGACTCAATGCGGATTGCAGTGCGGTACAGCTAAATCCGAACTCCTACATATCCGAGCAAACGTAAAAGACAGAACGACCCTGGACTTGACTCTATCAGGGGGTTCCATTCGGGTGGTCTCTGAGATCCGAATCTTAGGCCTTCTCATAAATAACAGAACAAAAAACGGAACTACGTTGGACAAGTTAAGCAAAGTAGGGGAACAGGTAGGACGTATGATCCGCCGAGTCTCAAACAAACGCGGGGGGTTACTAGGTAGGGACGCGCTTCGGCTCGCCCACGGCTTTGTAACCAGCAGGATTCTTTACTCAACTCCGTATTTAAGAATGACTAAACACGACGAGAACACGGCTGATGTAATCCTCAGGAAAGTAACCAAACGCGCCTTAGACCTGCCCATCAGCACTTCTAATCAGAAACTATCTGCCTTGGGGGTTCTTAACTCTATTCAGGAGCTCAGGGAGGCGCACCTCACAAATCAATACACACGGCTTATGCAGACCGCCCCGGGGCGTCGCCTGCTGGACCGCCTGTGCATTCAACACAACTGCGAACCTGAACACACGGAGCGCATCCCAGAGCTGTGGCGCACCAAACTCTGGGTGCCCCCACTCCCTCGTAATATGACGAAAGAAACACATGAAGGACGAAGACAGGCGCGTGCCAAAGCGCAAGAAAGACAGCTTGGCTCCCGTACTGGGGTTTACTATGTGGATGTAGCCGGACCTTCGCCCAGGGGATATTACACGGCGGCGGTTGTACATCAGGGAACTCAGGTGGACGGACTCTCATTTAGAGCCGCGAATATAAACCAAGCAGAGGAAGTCGCTGTCGCCTTGGCGGCTGCACACCCTCAATCCAAATGCATACTCACAGACTCTCGAAGGGCTTGTGAAAACTACTTGGCAGGGGAAATCTCTCCACTAGCCAACAAAATTCTGAGACTCTGCATCAGGGATCGGGATCCCGCACCAAAACGAATAATCTGGACTCCAGGCCATCAGGGCCTTCGAGGTAATGAAGCTGCAGACGCAGCAGCCCGCGCACTTATTCCCCGGGAACCTCCCTGTTGCCCTAAACAGCCTGAATGTCCTACTCCCCTACTACGGTTCAGTGCAATTCGACATTACTTCTGCGAGCAGCGCCGGGTGTACCCCCCTCCGGCAAAAGGCCTATCCAAAACTGAAGAACGCGTCCTACGGCACCTCCAAACTAATACGTTGCTCTGCCCAGCTATAGTAAAGCATTTCGATCCCAAAATAATGGGCAATGCCAGCACTGTGGTAATTTGGCAGATCTGTATCACATGGTCTGGGCCTGTCAACAGAATCCCAATCTATCCCCTATTCCCCACCCAACTCGAGAGGACTGGGAGGCGACCGTGCTCAACAGCTCCGGACTAGAGAAACAACGAGCTCTGGTCCAACGGGCTCGAGTGGCGGCTTCGACCAATGACGTCCCGGACTAAGGATGACACCTAGTTTCATGGAGCTCACGGGCTTCACCCTCTCTCTTTGTTCAATAAAAGTTTTCACCACCACCACCCCCAGAGGCACCGGGAACAGTCACCAACGCCGCGCGCGTTCGGTGCGAACGCGGGCAAAACGCAGACGGCGTCGACAACAGTTCTGCGCGTTGCCGGCGCTGCTGCATGTCCTAAGTTTATAGAGCTGATAAAACTACTATCCTTGCTCCGTATAGCTCTCTACTAATTTGTTATCGCAATTGATGCTTCGCCTTTCGGGTGAAACTGCGACATTTTTTTTTTTAATTTCCAGCAAGAAGTGTTTCAAAGCATTACACGGGGACAAGGTTTAAAACGGAACACTAATATACGGGTAACTTTTCAACGTATACGATGTAATTACAGGAAACTGAAACATTTAGTGCAACTGTTCGAAAAAAAGAAAAAAACAAGCTTCACTAAAAATCGGGTGGTAATTCACCAAGTTCGCACACCTCTGCCGTCTTTTTCTTTTTAGTATTGAGAGTAATTTCTGTTGATTGTATTTCGATCTCTTTAACCTCGACAGTACCATTACCTTAACTAGCGATACATTTATGCTGTAGACTTAAACACCAAGTCAAATTCTTTGTTTAATTAGTAAAATTGACTGCAACAAATGGTCTTTTTTTTTTTTTTAGCTGCACTGCTGCTACTGGGTTGGATCAGGTACCTCTGGGCACTCAATGCCATTTGTCCCTGCATCACGTATAGATTTTATAGCGACAAGAAATGAATGAAAATTCAAATTATTGGGGCCTCGATGGTTCACCATGTGTTTGAGAAATAGGTCTATTGTTACAAATAAAAATACCTGACAGGTGCATTTCCAGGTTTTTTCACTTATTATAATAGTACTTATATATATATATATATATATATATATATATATATATGTGGAGAAAGAGAGAGAGTCAGATCTGCGGTTTGTAGTGTAGTTTACACAACTTGTAGTGTGTGTGCAGCCGTGTGCGCGTGGGTGTGGGAGGTGTTGGCCGTGCAGCTGGCATTTACGCAACCCAAGGATGACCCTATTAAAATTTCCGGCGGTATGTGGTTTTCAACGGTCACGCACTAGCGAAAATACCGTATAGCTGTTAAGGCTTCCCTGTTTGCTGTCGCAAGTGGCACTTGACGAGCAATACGTAAAAAAAATAAAAAAATGGTGTACTGTGATGCTTCTCGAACGATTGCGATGAATCACGAAAGCTGTCTACTCGCGTGATGTTCTGAACAAGACGTTTACTTACGTTTACTTACGAAAGAACGTTTACTTACGTGTGAAGGGAAATGCCAGAGCCATTTGGAGCTTTAGTCTTGCACAAGAGGCACGAAGGTGCCATCGCGTCAACCGATGTCGTCGCACGACCACATGTCAGAGCTAAACTATACCAACCGAAACCACAGAAAACCCATAACGAAACTACCACGCATCCGAAAACACAAATACAAAATATCCGTAACCGAAACTCGCGTTATTGAATGAATGAGTACATCGTGAATTGCATAAATTACGTTAGCAAGCGCTTTCTGTAAGCTTATTATCCACACATCACCTTCATAAAGCCATCAGGTATTCGTTTTTTATGACACAACATAAGGCGACCTATGGTTGTTTTCATCTCTCAAAAATAATTGCGCTGGCCACATTGACGCGTTACAAGAAGGCGCCGACAAGATGGCGGCGCCCTAGCGGTCTCTCCTTTTTCGGCCCAGCCTTGCCTCTTGAGTCAGTTATATCACGGCCGGACTCGACTCCGCCCTCTGCGCGGAGGAGAGTCGAGTCCGGCCGTGGTTATATTAACTCTATGGCGAGCTCCACCACTGGAAAAGCTGGCGCCACCGTCGGCGTGACGTGGTATGAGAGATCACGTGGACACAGCGGCGGCGTCGTCTGCTCCGGAAGAGCCGAAGGGAGCTGAAAATAAAGTTTAGTCCCACCTTCGCCACAGTTCTGATTAAGTGGTGATGTTTTCCCGCTTCGGGTATCTGCTCGACAACACTTGAAAGCACTATAATAGACAGTGTCTGCCTTTAAAGGCGTCCGACGTGGTAGGCTATTGCTCGGTGCCGCAGTGCCGTACGCGTACGCAACAGAGCCCGGTGTCAGCCTTCACACGTACCCGGAGGCCAAGAAGCTACGTGTAGCGTGGATAGGGAAACTTAGAACCGGCACCCAGCCATCGGCTACAACTCGGGTGTTTAGCAAGCACTTCCGTGAGGAATATTTCTGCTACGGTATTGGGGTGCAATAGGGAGTTTTAGTATAGCGGAAAACGCTTACGTTAGCGTTAGCGTGCGATGCAATGCTAACGCAAAGAAAGGCTGCACTGTGCGGTACAAAGTAGTGTTTTAGAAAAGCGGAACGGAGCAAAACGCTAACTAACGCGAATACACTTGGGCGCCATCTCGAGGCGGATACAGCAAACATGAGCAAACCCTATCTTTAAGCCTACTCCGCCGCTAATCGATAACGTATATCGAAAACAACGCCCATTTGTCACCTGTACGCCGTTGTCGAAGCATCATCACACAAATCTGAAGCAAACACGAGCATTAGTGGGGAACGAATGAGCCGAACAGTGCAGGCCGACGACTCGATAGATCCGAAGTGGACGGCTCTCGCTTCAACAGGCGCCAGTATCTTGCCCTACGTACGGAATAGAAACCCTTGCGTGCGTTAGCGTTGAACGCCATATTCCGGAAATAGCGTACGTACGTAAGAGTTCTGGCTACGCTTACGTTCTGCGCATGCGCAGTTTGCAGCACGCAACGCTAACGCTGAATCCTTGCGTTTGCTGTTTTCCGCTATACTAAATCTCCCTAATGTTCGGTGAGTAGCAGAAAGCGCGCACTGAGAAGCTCGCCCGCGCGCATTGCCGCGAGTTTTAGATTAGGGGGACGCAAGCGTAGGGGCACGCTAGCGCTTGGGGCAGCGGTACTGCGCACGCGCAGTACTGCTGCCCCAAGCGCTAGCGTGCCCCTACGCTTGCGTCCCCCTAATCTAAAACTCTCTAATATCATGAAGATTTGGTTTATGAACTTATTGATGCTAGATTTTGGCACGTGCACCAGAATGGAACGGTAAGAAGCACATTAAAAAAAAGGCATGTCATATGGTCTTTTTGTGTTAGCACCAAACAATGAATGTACTCGATTAACAAAAAGAAGCAGCGGGAAATTCCTCGTTGAGAAGACCGATAAACATACAGTGCGACGCAACTTGAGAAAAAACGATAGTGAAACGTCCAAGAACTTAGAAGAAAAAAAATCTTGAATCGTCGCGATGGTTCATCACGAGATGCCGTATAGCGTCGAAGTCCCTATAGTTACACGAAAATATTTTTGAACAGCTCTGGAACCGTCCACGCAACAATGGTTGCTTGTGTTTGTGAAATGTTCATATGCTGCGGCATGGTACGAAAACGCGCTCGCAGCGAAAGCGAACGAAACATTGTGCGCGGACATGCTTGCAGACGCGCAGTCGGTCGCAGCGAAACCGTACGATCACTGCATTGAGGCTTCATTATGTTATGCTCCATTTGGTTATACAGACAGCACACTATCAGAACATATTTCACATAGTCTGCTCTCGGCGATTGCCTACCTTTCATGCAAGAAGCTGGCTCGGGGCACTCCATCACTGCGACCACGCGCAATGGGCGTTCATTGTACGTATTCTTTAATGAGATAGCGCCTGTAAATTATTTTGCGCTTACTGTTTGCACAAGATTATTATTTTGACAGTAAGAAATTTCCCTCGTTTTGAGAGTACGTACAGAAATGACCAGGAGGGGGCTTCCGTGTGGTGTTTTTTATTGAGCGACGACAGGGGCCAAACCTATTAGGAGCGCGTGGCATTATCCCTCGCACTACGCAAGCGAGGCACTTCCGACAGATGGCGACTCCGTAAATCCTAGCCCCCAATGCCAGTTGTACCAGCGACGGTTGTCTGAGATTGAGATTTTCGCTGGCACCATAATTTGTTAGGGGAGGACCCACAAAATCATAATAAAGTAATTTAATTGTTCAAAATAAACACATGGGGCAGGGGAGGGGGCATCCTGACCCCACCTCGTTCCTGCACTCGCTGTCAGAAAAGGGGGCAAAGTAAACATTCGATCCCCCTCTCCCCAATACACATACACTCTCCTTCGAAAGAGGACGCTGTCGGATGCACACTGGCCAACCCAACAAAACAGCTGAGGCCAAGTTTTGTTTCATAATAGCGCCGTGAATCATTACTTCACGGCGCGTTTCAGGTAGACGACGGGCGGAAGCATACATAGCATTTGACCTATATACACCTCCGGTGGTTGATATCACCGTGTTAACAACATGCAGCCAAGCGCCTTCCACAGTATTTCGTTCTCCGATCACGAATGTCAAGAATGAGAAAAATTGGCGATAATATAGAGTAAGTGCCTTCTCGTGCAAGGGAAACTAGGTTATTTGCGTCCTTTTGAATCGTGCTGTAAGCTTACCATCTGAATGTGGACGGGTGTCAGATGTAACAGGTGTCATCATCTGTTATATATTTACACACACACACACACACACACACACACACACACACACACACACACACACACACACACACACACACACACACACACACACACACACACACACACACACACACACACCACACACACACACACACACACACACATATATATATATATATATATATATATATATATATATATATATATATATATACGCGTGTGTGTGCGCGTTTCAGCGAACTCTTTGAACAAGTTTTAAAGGTTGCCTGTGGCAGACAGCACAATACTAGTTCATGAGCTGATCTACTCGAAGAGGTGGAGATTAGTGGCACAAAAAATTGAAATGCATGATTGATTACTTAACAAAAATGCACTCTATAAATTTTTAACTAATTACCTAATGGCCCATATTGAAATGTACCAATTCTAGCCGTGGAGTTCGCAAGGCGGGTCCACTTGGAACGAATTCTCGGGAGGACACCAGTTTCGGGATATTATTCGCCAACTATATATGGATTGGCGTTCCAGTTACTTTCTTAACCAAGCGTCGTGTTCGGAATTCAAGCACAAAAGTAATATATATATATATATATATATATATATACATAGAGAGAGAGAGAGAGTGGGGGAGGGTGCAAATTAAGATGAAGCTGGCGCCCCCCCCCCGCCCCCCTCCCGCATGTCGGAAATTAGTTGGTTACTGCTAGCTAGGAGTGTTACCAAGACGGCGAACGAGCAATAACTATTTAATTTTGCGTCTGGCCCTAATTGAAGCACGCGTCCTGGTTGCTTAGTTCGCGCGATGCAATCCCGTCCGCGGTGGCCGCATTTCGATGTGGGCGAGATGCATGAACGACCGTGGACCATTCATTGGGTGCACATTAAAGAGCCCCAGGTATACATTCAAAATACAACGCAGCCTGCAGCCATTTATTATCGCATAATAGAGGGAAAGAGGCAGTTCATGCACGTAGACGAATACATTTGAGTGGGACATTTACGCATTCAAATAAGTTTTTATTGTGAGGTCATAGTTGCCCGGGCGTAAAAATGCGGGCTTTGGAACGGAAATATATAAAAAAAAACGTATACACTAATTATTATTTTGGTTGAACACGGCAACGCTAATAAGTGTGCGTTGCGCTGACGGCGGAAAATCACCCACAGACACTGATGGGGGAAAACACGTTGTAGTCAAGGACCACCCTGGTCGGGTCAGTCCTTCGGTTCGGGAAGCGACCGCAGTTCAGGACTTCCCGGTGTCGCACACATGCTTGGAGCGGAGTGTTGCCAAGCTGCGCCCAGCGTAGGGTTCGTCAGCAGGATCGCCTGGAGCGTGCGTTTCGTAGCGGGCACCTGACCGAGCAGCAGCGGGATGTTGGTAGTGCAGACGGCGTTGTCCGCTGTGTTGTGCCAGATGCCGCGTAGACCGTTGCTGCGCTGGATGTTCAGCTGCGTGATGGTCGCCTTGCACAAAGTCAGGTCGCCGCGTCGCGTCCAGCCATCCTCCGCCAGCCAAAGTTGGCGTCCCGCTGCGTCTCCGAGCTGTAGCGCCGCCCGCCTCGGCATGCTGCGGTCCACGTTGTCCAGTAGCCTTCTGGTCGAGAACAGTCTCTTCAGGGAAGGAATGTGGCAGCTCGTCAGTTGTCTCCCTGCAGCCCGCTCCGTCGTGGTTGACACTGCTGCTGAGGATGCGTTCCCTATGGCGGACTGGAAGGTCTGCACGATTCAGAACGAGCCACGTCATATACTCTCGCTGTTGTTGTTGTTACTCTCGCTGCCAGCGCCTCGCAGGTCGCGCGCGATCTTCGTCGTCTTCGCTTCGTTGCCGGAAATGCAGCGTGTGCATTTGCTTTTGCGGAAAGCTTGTATAAAATGTATTTTTTAACAAGCAGAGTTGTGGGTACTTTATTCAAACTGGCGAAACATATGCGACAGACGGTAGCTAAACCTTTGATGGATATGTTTTTTTTTTTTCCCTTTGCGGTTGCTGCTTTTCGAAATATATTTTTTCTTTTTTGGCTAGCATGAAGACGCAAGGAAAGGCGAAGCCCATTTGTTGTCATATAACTCTATCCACGAGAGGCGCGTGCGTTTGCCGTTTTGTCGCATATGTTAGGCGTCCCAATTTCTCGTAACCATCGTAAACTAGATTTCATTAAAATGCGGATCGTTTCAAACCTACCTGAAGAATGTTTTCTGGGACCCTTTTGTAGTGCCGGGAAAACGTGAAAGCGATGCCAGCACAAACGGCTCCTTTGTGCTTCAATGCATAAAGCGATCTTTTGTTAAGAAAATAACTGGAACGCCAATGATTTTTCCGCAAGGTTCGGGATTTAATATCTCGAAGCTGGTCTCATCCTGAGAATTCGTTCCAATTAGATCCGCCTTGCGGACTCCAAGCTAGAATTTGTAAATTGCGATATGGGCCATAAGGTAATTAGTTAAAGCCCAATGAGTGATTTTTTGGTAATTAGTCGAGTATGCTGTTTAATTTTTTTGCGCAAGTGGTGTGCGCCTCTTCGACTAGATCAGCTCATGAACTAGAATTGTGCTATCTGCCACAGGCAAGCTCTAAAAATTTTGAAAGCGTTCGATCAAACACCCTGTTTAATATAGGGTATTCATTTTCAATTTTTACGGAATTTAAAAAAATTTCCAAGATTACTCCATCTCCCGCTAAAGGAACCAGGGTGTGGATGGAAGCAGCGGGGAGATGGTTAGCTTGAGCGGAGATGGTTTCGCGGCAGGCGGCCCGAGCGCTTATCGCAGCGCTGCACAGGAGAGAGAATGAAGCGCGCGCGCTCCGTCATTTTCATACCGCGGAACTACCGTGGCGCCCCCAGCGAGTATGCAGCTGTCGCACCACCGGTCCGTGTGCGCCGCTCCGGATTTCCTAGAGGAGAGAAAGGGGGAAAACGTATAGGAGGAGAGGGGGAGGGGACGCGACATGCGCTGTGGGGGTGCTGGACGCGGGCGCCACTCTGTACAGTAGAGGATGCCTAGAGAGGAAGGGGGGAGCGTAGGAGAGGATAGAGGGAAGGGGGGCGCGCCTTCGCTGTGGGGTGTTGGACGCGGGCGACGCTGCGACAGTAGAGGATTCCTAGGGGAGAGAAAGGGGGGAGCGTAGGGGAGGAGAGGGGGAGGGGAGCGCATTGCGGACTGGTGGGGGTGCTGGACGCGGGCGCCGCTCCGTACAGTAGAGGATTCCTAGAGGAGAAAGGGGGAAGCGTAGAGAGGGGGAGGGGACGCGCATGCGCTGTGGGGGTTGTACGCGGGCGCCGCTCCGTACAGTAGAGTATTCCTAGAGGAGAAGGGGGGAGCGTAGGAGAGGAGAGGGGAGGGACGCGCATGCGCTGTGGGGGTGTTGGACGCGGGCGCCGCTGCGGACAGTAGATTCCTAGGGAGAGAAAGGGGGGAGCGTAGGGGAGGATAGGGGGAGGGCACGCGCATGCGCTGTGGGGTGCTGGACGCGGGCGCCGCTCCGTACAGTAAGGATTCCTAGAGGAGAAAAAGGGGAGCGTAGGAGAGGGACGCGCATGCGCTGTGGGGTTCTGGACGCGGGCGCCGCTCCGTACAGTAGAGGATTCCTAGAGGAGAAAGGGGGAGCGTAGAGAGAGAGGGGAGGGGACGCGCATGCTCTGTGGGGGTGTTGGACGCGGGCGCCGCTCCGTACAGTAGAGGATTCCTAGAGAGAGAAAGGGGGAGCGTAGAGAAGAGGGGGAGGGGATGCGCATGCGCTGTGGGGGTGCTGGACGCGGGCGCCGCTCCGTACAGTAGAGATTCCTAGGAGAGAAAAGGGGGAGCGTAGGAGAGGAGAGAGAGGGGGATGGGACGCGCATGCGCTTGGGGGTGTTGGACGCGGGCGCCGCTCCGTACAGTAGAGGATTCCTAGAGAGAAAGGGGAGCGTAGGGAGGAGAGGGGAGGGGACGCGCATGCGCTGTGTGGGTGCTGGACGCGACCGCTGCTCCGTACAGTAGAGGATTCCTAGAGAGAAGGGGGAGCGTAGGAGAGGGGAGGGGACGCGCATGCGCTTGGGGGTGTTGGACGCGGGCGCCGCTCCGTACAGTAGAGGATTCCTAGAGGAGAAAGGGGGAGCGTAGGAGAGGGAGGGGAGGGACGCGCATGCGCTGTGGGGGTGCTGACGCGGGCGCCGCTCCGTACTGTAGAGGATTCCTAGAGGAAAGGGGGAGCGTAGGAGAGGAGAGAGGGGGGGTCGCGCATGCGCTGTGTGGTGTGTCGGACGCGGTCGCCGCTCCGTACAGTAGAGGATCCTAGAGGATAGAAAAGGGGGGAGCGTAGGAGAGGAGAGAGAGGGGGAGGGGACGCGCATCGCTGTGGGGGTGTTGGACGCGCGGGCGCGCTCCGTCCGTAAGAGGAATTCCTACAGAGAGAAAGGGGGGAGCGTAGGAGAGAGGGAAGGGGTTGCTCATGCGCTGTGGGGTGCTGGACGCGGGCGCCGCTCCGTACAGTATAGGATTCCTAAGGAGAGAAAGGGGTAGCGTAGGAGAAAGAGAGAGAGGGGGAGGGGATGCGCTGTGTGGGTGTTGGACGCGGGCGCCGCTCCGTACAGTAGAGGATTCCTAGAGATAAAGGGGGAGCGTAGGAGAGGAGAGAGGGGAGGGACGCGCATGCGCCTGTGGGGGTGCTGACCGGCGCGCCGACGACCGTCCGTAGAGGTTCCCTAGAGAAAGGGAGCGTAAGATAGAGGGGACCGATCTCTGTGGGGTTCCGACGCGGGCGCC
>NC_051154.1:45193944-45250685 GCF_013339745.2 Dermacentor silvarum | reverse complement strand
CGCTGTTGAGGGGGACCCTGATTAATTTTAACAATCGTTGCACGAGCATTTTTTGCATTTTGCCTCCATCGGAATGCGGACGCTGTGGCCCGGTTCGACCCATGACCTCGAGCTCAGCAGCGCAACGCCATAGCCACTGAGCTATCGCGGCGGGTCTTTCGTCGATGTAGATAATTACCATGGTAAGAACTTGGAAGCGCAAGTTGTCAGTGCTCACCCCCTCTTGGCTGGTCAACTCTAGACTGTAGTACCCCTTCGACAAGTGCTGGAGGTGATTTTATTACCAGTAGTGCTTGTGGAGGGCAATTGTAACTTTCAATTTTCGATTAATGATATAATTGCGATTAATCGGTTGATGTGACATGACAATAACAGGAAAGTTGTATTGTCGTACTGCTGTATGCGTTTGCCGAGGCACTGCACATGATGGTCATTCCCCTTGTTCGAGTAAGATTCTTGGCACAGCATGCGTTTCATGAACCTCCTGAGCATGGAAGCTGCCTGCTTGTGAATTAGTGAAGGTTCACCTTGACTTCTTCAGGTTACCATTTATTTTCATTCGTCTAGTCTGCATATGAGTGCTGTATTATACTAAAGACGCATACATTTTTGTCCACTTTTATGGTGTGAAACCATAAAATACGTTATTGTAGTGGCTGAGGTCAATGAAGCAAGGCAACTAATGTTCTGTGTTGCAGATCTACTTATTTTCTTTCAGTTCACATATCTTGAACCCTTTACCTCCGAAGTTATTTTGGAAAAAATTTTTTTTCAAAATGCCATTTTTTCTAAGTGCTTGATGAATCGGCACATCTAATAAATGCCCAAAATACACTCAGAATAATCTATTTATTTGCAAAAGACCCATAAAGATTTGTTTAATTCTAGAGAAAGGTGGCTGCACCACTCTGCTTGAAGTTGACTTTTTCCGTCCATAAAGTGAACACAAAGTGAACATCCCAAACACAACATCTGTGACTTGCAAGAGTTGTAAAAACCATCTGTCCTTTAGAAAACACATTTAGATCTAGGAAGGCCCAGTACAGCACCCATCAAACCCATATGCTAACGTTACTTCTCATAGCTGTTTAGTATTTGCTATCGCAATCCCTGCTTCTTCGCCTTTCGGGTGAAACTGCAATTTCTTGCCAACGTGCTTTTTGTCTTTCTTGCCTCCTCCACTGCTGCAATCTTTTATTTTATTTTTTATTTATTTACATGGCACTGCGGGCCCAATGTGGGCCTTAGCAGGAGGAGCAAAAAATGCACTCAAAGCTAATAATAATACACAAACGTAGGAAATATTTCATACAGTGATAAAAAGACAGACATTATTTCCTAATTCACATTAGTAATACAACCCAGTATCCAGAAATGTACATATATATATAAAAATACATACAACCACCATATATAAAGCTAAATACACAAAATATAATACAGAGATATAATTGTGAAGGCTTTCAATTACTTTTATACAGTGCAGCGAGACAGATGTAGTGCATGCACTCGTCGTTAGTTGTGCATGGATAAAACGAGAATTTGAAAAGGTTAGTTCTAGTGCTATATGGTCTTAGTGATTCTTCGTGCCGGTGCCTTGTAGTTCATCACATGTCAGTGGTGTTGCGTAGGTTCAGGATTAAGCAATAATTTGCGATGCTTCAATTGGAAAAGAATTTTATCTGTAAATTTTTTTCGTAACTGCAATGTTTTTTATTTCCGTGAAGGTTCATTAGTGAGTCGGAAAGTCATGTGACGATAGTTAGAACAGATAAATCTAAGATTTTCGTTGGATCATCGTTGGTGTTCCGTTTGGTATGGAAGTCCCAGACACGGATGCGTATGCAAGCTTGGGCGTTATATGGATGAATAGGCTAATAATTTGACATCAGCTGGTGTTGATCTTGTGCTTCACTTTTATAGCCATTGCCATATCACAACTGGTAGTGCAATGCTCGCGTAATGTGGAGGTTATAGGCTCTGATCCACCGGCGCCATGTCCGTATTCATTTCCCTTCATTTCGTGCATGTATAAACCTAATTAACAAGGATACACTAAATAAATTCTTAGTTAATTACTTTACGCACATATTGCAATTTACGAATTGTAGCCGCGAGCTTGTCAGGCGTATCCACTTGAATGAATTTCCAGAATGACAGCAGTTTGGAGAAATGGCCATCAAACTCGCCGTAAAGATGCACTGTTGTTCCACTTACGTTTTTAACAAAATGCCATTTTATACATTGAAGCATGAAAGTAAATGGAATGCCCATGTATTTCGTCCCACACTTTGGGAATAATATCTCGAAACTCATGTCATCCTGTAAATTCATTTCAAGTGGATGCGTGTTGCAAACTCACAGGCTACAATTCGTAAATTGCAATATTTGTTGTAAAGTAAGTAACTAAGAAGTTCATTGTCAATTTTGTTAATTAGTTGAATATGTGTTTCAATTTCTCGTGCTACTAACATCCACCTCTTCGAATAACCAGCTTAACGATAAGAATTTTGCTACCTGCCACAGGCAATTTTTTTTAATTCCGTAAAACTTAAAACGAATACCCTATATTAAACAGGGTGTTTCATTGAACACTTTCAAAATTTTTTAAGGTTGCCTGTGGCAGATAGCACAATTCTAGTTCATGAGCTACTCTACTCGAAGAAGCGGACATTACTTGCACAAAAAATTTAAATGCATATTTGATAATTGACAAAAATTAACTAATAAGTTTTAACTGATTACGTTATGCGCCAGATTGCATTTACAATCACTTGAGCGAATTCTCAGGATGATACCAGTTTCGAGATATTAATTCCCGAACTTTCGGAGGAATGCATGGGCATTCCAGTTACTTTCCTAACGAGACGTCGTCAGAGAGAGAGAGAGAGACGTAGGAAAAATAGCAGGATGCTACTGCCGCTTCGGCCGGGGTCTGTCGGAGTGAACGCCGGTCCCCGCCGAAACGTCAGTACTATCGTGGAATTTTTCTTAGTTGCTTCTATTTGCCCAGTTTCACTGCCAGACCCTGTGATTAAACGCTTCACTGACACACACCTGTGTGTGTGAGCGCGCGCTATACTGCTGGTCGCCTCCCTATGAGGGCCCCCCTCCACTGAAGCCCTGCCCCTCCCCCACACATATACAGCTGGATTATGATTTTGTTGCTGCTCAAAGGAGTAACGTCACCAACGCCCAGTCACCCACTTTAAAAAAATTAATTATGGGGTTTTACGTGCCAAAACCAGTTCTGATATGAGGCACGCCGTAGTGGGGACTCCGGAGATTGGACCACCTGGGTTCTTTAACGTGCACCTAAATCTAAGTACACGGGTGTTTTCGCATTTCGCCCCCATCGAAATGCGGCCGCCGTGGCCGGGATTCGATCCCGCGACCTCGCGCTCAGCAGCCCAACACCATGGCCACTGAGCAACCACGGCGGGTGCACCCACTTTTACGCGATTCGATCTAGTCCGCCTCGAGATGCCATGATGTATCTTACGGCTGCGCCCAACGTTTATAGATTACTTTTCTAAAAACGTTGGCTGCGCCTCTCCCGACAGTGCGTGGAACGGCTTGCACAACACCATAGTGGTCTCGGCGTCACAGTTTAGGTTTCCAAACGAGGCGTATGCATGTTTCCCAGCGCAGTCGCTTGATCGAATAGCTGAAACGTTAGAAGGAGCCGCCGTATCACTACGCAGTCTATCGCCGGAAGGACGAAGAGCTGCATTTGTTAGTTGCTGGTTGTTTCCAAAGGCCTTCTGTCCGGTCCACCCTCGTTGGTCGTTCGCGACCGCTAACACATTTTCCTGCTTCCGACTACGGCAAAACACACTTTACCAGTTTCAACGTGTGCTTGTGGCGTGAGACGGGTAGCGTTACAAGGACGCCACATGAACCCGACGGCGTTTCGGGCGTCCGAACTTGCTCATTGCTGTGACCCGGAGTAGTTGACCCGCTCTTGGGTGGACAAAATTTCGGAGCTGGCTCGCTGACAGTGTGCACGCCGAGTGCCAAGAAGCGTAAGGTACGGCCCGACTGTCCCACCTTTCAACTGGTGCTGGAAAGACGAGTGATTTAGCCGAGCGTTGCCTGTACGTCGCTGCAAAATGTTCACTCCCAGCGTTTTACGAGCTTCGTTCGGATGGGCTTGCTTCGGTGGCGGACTTCGCGTAGCACTGCGTGAGTTGTATGCTATGGTTGTAGTCTTTAAAGTACAGGATAAATAACCAAAAGCTATGAATTGTAAAAAAATTGCGAATTGAGAAATACCGCGGTTAAAAAATTAATGCAGCGAGACTGTTTTGTTCGTTTAACACACAAAAGTCGAGGCACAATGGTGACGTTTGTAAAAACCTGGCCACAATGAAAAAACCAATTTAAGCGAAGTTAAGTTTAACATAAGACACAAAGATGAACCTTACAAGCACAATATTAGTAACTCAACTAATGTGTGTAGTGATATATTATTGAAGACTGTTAAGGCAAGTGTAGTTTAGCAGAGTTTTGACGACACTAAAGTTAAGCACCCTGTCCACTAAACAAGCAGAAAATGTCGACCACAATGAGATGCAAATAAAAAAAACTAAACAAGGCGCAGCTTTCTACAGCTTTTACGTTGCATTTTATAATTGATAAACAAAGGAATAGAGCAATATTGGTTAAGAGTGCTTATTATTCGTTGTAAGTCATGTTGTTCTGGCCACCACAGCACTTGTAAAAATCTGGCAACAGCACACTCAAAAGTTGTATTTTTTTTCAGTTTGTTTTCACAATAATTTTTACAATTATTTTTATTAAGTTTAAAACTATTGACTCTTAAGTTGAAACACGTTTTATGTAGCGTGTTTCCTGTCTCAAGAGTTGCCGACGATTTTGCTCTTCGTGCATCGTCCAGCGTGATCACTCGTGCTTACGTTTTTCTTTTCCCGCAAAAGTAAAATAAGTAAGCAGTGCTGCAGGCGTAAATAAGTGCATGTGTCTGAAATGATTTGCGACCACTCTGGGCCCGCGGTCTTGGGTGTCGTGGTGCATTTGGCGCTGTGGGTAAACAATGGAGCGCGAACGAGGCGGGTCGTTTGAATGGTGTTGTCAGGCGAAACGGTTCACGTGTCTCTATAATTTTGGAAATGGACGTGGTGAAGGGTTTTATTGTTTACTCGTTTTGTGTTTATAGGGTTCCTTATTTTCTCTTACTCTTCTTGTTTCTTCTTCTTCTTCGTATTTTTTTTTTTTTTTTCATTGGCAGCGCCAGCAAAAATTCACATGCTACATCTGCTACGTTCACATCTTCCACGGACTTCCTTCGTGTTCATTCCATTGGACACCTGCCGCAAGGAGGAGGAGTAAACATTTATTGCGGAAGCAGCACTTTAAGTTGGCGCTGAGCCGTGCTCCCTCAAGGGCTGCAGAAGATAGCGCCAACCCCTTCCTTCCAAATGAACCACTTAGTAGTAGCACTTTAAGATGGCCGGGCCTAAGCCTCCCATGAGGGACGTCGAGGGCTTGCCTCGCCGCCGCCTCACGGGCTTGCTGGGTCGCCCAGGTTTGGTCGTCGAGGGCGGAGCTCCGCAGAGCCTTACGCAACCTCGACGAGAGGGTCGTGGTGTTAATGTGTGTGTACTGTGCTGGGCATCCCACAGCATATGCGGAAGCGTAGCCGGGTGAGTGCCACAGCACCGGCAGTTGGGGTATTGTAAACTTCAGGAATATAAGGTGGAGGTGGGCGGGTGAAGGGTACGTATTTTTTGTAGCAGACGCAGGCAGTGGTAGCCTGCGCCCGGCTGAACTTGGGGTGAGGTGGGGGAAGGTTCGGCGACTGAGGTAAAATGCCTTAACGAGATCGTTGTAAGTAGTCAGACTGTCCTGGTGTCCAACTCGTCTCCAGTGTCTCCGGCGCGGTTGACTAGTCCTCGCGCAATGGAGTGGGGGCCTCGTTGAGGTTGGGGAGGTGTGGGTGGACAGTGCCCGCGTGGGCCGGGATCCATGTCAGGGAGATCATGCTTTCTTAGAGTGTGGTGCCTCGCGGAGGATACGAAGAGCTTGAGGAGAAATACAGCCTTTGCTGAAGTTAGTGACGGCTGAGCGAGAGTCACACACGATGGTGTGACAGGTGGGATCTAGAGTGGCCAGGGCGATGGCCACTTCTTCAGCCGTTTCGGCAGTGGGGGTAATGACGCTGGAGGCGTGGTGTAGGACTCCATCGCGTATGGCGACGGCCGCAAATCGTGTGCCATGGGAATATTGGGCTGCATCAACAAATGTAACGCCAGGTACACGAGCAAAGGCTTTTATGATTGCTCCGGCCCGAGCTTGGCGCCGGGCCCTGTTATATTCAGGGTGCATATTTCTAGGAATGGGTCTGTGTGGATCCAGCTACGGATGTCAGTCGGGATCGATTGTTTGGGGCCCTGCTGCTGATGGTAAGTAAAGCCAAGCGTAGATAGAAAAAGCGTCCCGTTTCAGTAAGGGTGAGCCGTTCAAGCTGAGAGCGTTGTTGTGCTTCAATGAGTTCTGCAAGGGTGTTGTGAACTCCTAGTTGGTTGAAGAGTTCAGTACTGGTGTAATGCGGGAGGCCAAGTGCTTGCTTGTAGACCCCTCGTATGAGGGTGTCGAGCTTGTTTTGTCAGCCCGGTACCAGTTGAGGTACGCAGCAACGTAGGTGATGTGGCATATGACAAAGGACTGCACGAGGCGGAGAAGGCTTTCTTCTTTGAGTCCCCTCGTCGGTTGGAGATGCGTTTAAGCCGTAGGGGTGTTTTGAGATTGGGCGCAGATCTTGTTGAGAGCCAAGGCATTGGAGCCGTTGGTAGAGATGGTGAGACCGAGGACCCGGATACTAGGGACGTGTGGTATAGGACTGCCATCTTGAAGGCGTAAGGTGATAGAGTCACAGGGTCGGTGCTCAGATTGGTGTTTGGAGGGCGTCCCCGCTGATGGGCTTGTAGAGAGAAGCTCCGATTTAGCCGGCGAACAGCGCAGTCCGGTCCCTTAGAGATAGGCTTCAACCGTGTCAATCGCCCGTTTGTAGGGCTGACTCCACTTGACCATCGCTGCCTCGGTACGCCCAGATGTTCATGTCATCGGCGTAGATGGTATGGTTGATATTGTCGACTCGTTGTAGTTGCTGGGCAAGGCCAATCATGACTAAGTTAAAAAGCATGGGAGAGATACTGAACCTTGCAGGGTGCCTTTGCTGCCAAGGGGAAGCTGGTCTGATCGTAATCCCCGGCCGAGAGGGTGGCTGTGCGATTGCAGAGGAAGTCACGGATATAATTGTAGGATCGCTCTCCCAGGTGGAGGTGGGAGACCTGGTCAAGGATAGCTTCATGGGAATGCTGTCAAAGGCTTGAGTGAGGTCGAGTCCGAGGATGGCTTTCGTGTTACGGGAACGGTCGTTTAGTACTTGATGTTTGAGCTGCAACATAGCGTCTTGAGTAGAAAGGTGAGGGCGAAATCCAATGATGGTGTGGGTAGATAGAGTTGTCTTCTTCGAGGTGTGTGTTGATTCGTGCTAAGAAGGCGTGTTCCATCACTTTGCCTACGCATGAAGTGAGGGAGATAGGCCTTAGGTTGTTGAGGCTAGATGGTTTGCCAGGCTTTGGGATTAGGATAACGTTGGCAGTCTTCCAGGCAGCTGGGATGGCGCCATTGCGCCAGCAATCGTTGATGTAGTGATATAATCTCGACCGGGTGAGGTGGGTCGTCACCGCAGGAATCAGGAGACGACGATGAAGGCGGGCATCGTGATGATGAAAAATAGAAAAGATTGTATTCACTTCATTGGTACATGGTTTTGACTCTATCCGAGTCTCGAGCGGTTCTGATTAACACGGGGGCCAGGACGGCCTTAAATCCCCTCATGGTGGCCGGCATTTCCTTCGGGGAAGTCCTCTCTGGTGGTCAAGTTGACGACCTCCTCGCCCTCGGGTCCCCTTCTTGGTAGCTCGCCGTTTTCGTCTGCTCCGTAGAGGTGAGAGCTCTCTCGGGGCTGAAGGGGATTATCTCGTCACGGGAAAAGCGCTGGGGCTTGCTTCCCACATTGGAGAGATACAGATTCCGGCATAACCTGCCGATGAATCCTTCGGGGAACTTGTGGAAGTGTCAGACCTCTGTCGGGCGGTCAAGTTGGCGACCTCCTCTCCCTCGGGTCTTCCTTCTTGGTAGCTCGCTGTTTTCGTCTGCTCCGTAGAGGTCAGACGCTCTCTCGGGGATGAAAGGGATATCTCGTCACGGGAAAGGCGCGCGAGCTTGATTACCACATTTGACAGGTACATTCCAAGCCGATCATAACAGTAGTCAGTTAGATGGGACACGGGACTCGTCATCGAGATTGCGAAGGGTTTAGTTAGTGACCCGTCTGGGCCTGGAGCAAACGACCGTTAATTAAGTGCAGCATGTATTTCAGATGCGCTGAAATCGGCGTCTAGTGTAGGTTGGGATTACCGATGAATTTCTGTGTGGACTGACTTGTTCCCTGGAGATATATCTGGTGCAGAGGTAGTCAAGCACTCGTTGTGGACCTTGCTTAAGGGTCTCCGTATAAAGGGTTTCTGCAGCGGATCCTGTTGGGCAGTGCCGGTGGTAGTATTGTCAAGCAGGTGTCTGAGGAGTTTCCACGTAGATGGGCGATGAAGTTGTCCATCCATCGTGTTACACAGCTCAGTCCACTGTTGCCGGCTGATGGTTGACAATGCTCCTCGTTGGCTGTATTGACTTTAGAGATCTCACTTCTGAGGCGACGGTTTAGGCGCTGCCCCTTCCATCGAGCTAGGATGGAGCCTTACCTCCAGAATGGGGCGAGGCGGCTATACATGCGTTCAACTGGGGCATCTGTAGTACCACCCGAGTAGCCGTTTGACGTCAGTGCGTAGCGCTTGCATCCAGGTGTGATGTCGGCAATGCCTTCTGCTGAGGCAGCACCAATGCGTATCTTACGAAAAACATCCCAGTCGGTAATGGCGAATTCTTTAGTGGGGGCAGGGATGGCAGCGAGTTGGGGTAAAAATATAGCAAGGATATAATGGTCGCTGCCCAGGTCTTGCTGTATATTGGTTCATTGTGCATTGTTGATATGTTTGATGAAGGTGAGGTCGGGGGGTAGAGTCCCGGGTAGTGGAGGTACCGAGGCGTGTGGGAAAGGAGGGATCCGTGATAAGGGTGAGGCCTAAGTCGTTGTAATCTTGCCAGAGATTGCGAGCTGCAGCTTCCGTGCGAACGTAACCCCAGCCTGCATGGGCGAGGTTGAAATCGCCGCCGATGAGGAGGGGTGGCGTTCCAGCTACGTGAAGAGCCTTCTTAAAGAGGTTGAAGAAGCGACACTTTGCTTTGTTCCTTGGGGCTATTGTAAATGTTCAGAAGGAAGATGCATTCTTTCCGTTTACGATTGGGAATTAATTCGAGGAATAGGTGTTCGATGTGAGGACTATGCAGATCATGTTGAATAACAGGGATACCTGCCGCAAAAGAAGTTTTTTTTACATGAATCATGAATTGCCTACTGGAAAAAGATGCAATACTGAGACGCATATCATTCACGTTTATTTCACACGCCGTTGATAAAAGACTCTGCCGAAGGGGTCACTGAAGTCTGCAGGTGGTTTTTTTTTTTTTTTTTTTTTTTTTTTTTTTTTTTTGAGGGTCAGAAAAGCACGCAAGGCAAATTGAAGCGAGGTGAACATATAGCAACGTATATTCATTCTATAGGCATAGGCTATCCACACCATTAGAAATAATTGTTAGTTGGCTACCTCCTTCTCTGTAAAAATATATGAAAGTTTGTCCTGTGTATTTATTTTATTATATTAATTGCGTCTGTGCATGGAGGCAGCCGCCGCAGGTGCTTCTAATGCGCTTGTCTTCCCATTGTCGGGATTGGTAGAAATAACGCGAAAGTATGAATTAAAGTCGTGTACGTCCGTGCCAACAATCATGCAGTAAGCTGTTAGCCTCAATAAAATATTAAGTGAAAATGTAGAGGCAACTTAAAAGAAACCTCAAATGATGAGGGCAACAGAACTCCGGTTCTGAAGTCGGCAACAGAAGTCGGCGATTATGCTTCGAGATATAAACTTGCGATAAAAATAAACTTGCGATAAGAAGACACTGTTGTTCCATTATTTTTTAAAAGAAAACGTGCTTTATGCAGTGAAGCACGAATGTAACTGAACGCCCACGTATTTCGTGGCGCACTTTGGGAATGAAATTCGATCCAACTGGCTACGCCTTGCGTATGTGCCGGTTGCAATTCGTAAATTGCAATATGTCTCGTAAACTAAAGAATTGGAAACGTTCGTGTATTAATTTGTCGATTATGTATTTCGATTTCTTGTGCAAGTAACGTCCGCCTCTTTGAGGAATCGAGCTCAAGGACTAGAATTGTGCTATCTGCCACAGGCTATTTTTAAAATCCTGTTTTTAAAATCCCTAAATTTTTAATATTTTTAATTGGGACATAATAATGAAAAAACAAAAAATTAAAATAAATTTCACGGAAATAGTTTTCCCTGACCGCTGCAATACATTGGGACTGCACTACATTATCAGAAGTGTTTATCGACGAACGTCTCTTACCTGGCCGAAGGCTTTATCCCTTCTGTAATATTTGTCCTACATCCACAATTCATGAGCAGTAGTCGAACAGGAGTACAGGAGAATAAGTTGGTGCGTACTGTAGAGTAACTGATGTCAAAGCGCAAAAAAAAAAGAAAGAAAAATACAAAGCACTCCTCCTCCCCTATTAAGGATGGCGGAGAGTGACCTACCCGTACAATAAATGGGGTTTGCATGTCAAAACCACAATATGAGGCACGCCGTAGTGATTTCGACCACCTGTGGTTATTTGCACGGTACGCGGGTGTTTCCGCATTTAGCTCCCATCGAAGTGCGGCCGCCGTGGCCGCGGGATTCGATCCCGCGCCCTCGGGCTTGGCAGCGCAACGCCAAAGCCACTACGCCACCACGGCAGGCGACGAAGACAGGTCGCCTCGTCGAAACGTTGGTTCCAGCGACATTCCTTGTTCGGCTACTGCTCATGTCACTTCAAGCCTCCGCCTTCCTGCGAACTCGGATTCCTTGGTTTATTAATAGAAAGGCACGCTGTTCTGTAGGATTCTCCAATTATTTGGGACACCTGTGATTCGCTGTCGTGGACTCTCTGTACACGCAAACTTGATTACTTTACCCAATCTGACGGCGGCATTCGTGAGTGCGAGTGAAATATCACGAGCCCCTGCTTATCAGCAGCGCTGCAGATCCTGATTATTAGGTAGGCTGATTAATCATGTACAGGGGCGTAGCCAGGGGAGGGGATGGGTTGCAATTTTTGCGCACCCCCCCCCCCCCCCCCCCCCTTATTTACCCACCATATTTTCTCGTCGCTTCGCGCTGACATGATTCAAGAATCGGGTGCTACTATCACAATTTCATTCCTGGCCAGGGCGCTTCCGTTTGTGTTGGTAATTTAGAGTGAATCATGTTTGCGCATGGAAAAACGTGTCGCGGTGTTTGTCACGGCTTTGGCACTTAAATTGTGAGGTTTTGGGCGAGAATGCGGCCGCCGCATTGCAGCCGCCGCATTCTGAAGCAACAAATGAATCAACAAATGAATCACAAATGAATCAACAAATGCAACAAATGCGGCGGCCGCATTTTAGATGGGGGCGAAAATGCTAGAGGCACGTTTACATAGATTTAGGTGCAGGTTAAAGACCCCAGCTAGGTGGTCGAAATTTCCGGAGCCCTCCACTACGGCGTCTCTCATAATCATATCGTAGTTTTGGGGCGTTAAGCCCCTACATTTAACAATCAAGAACTGTGTTTTTACGACTGTTCGAAAAATCTCAATCCCGGAATAATTTCACTTAACTTTCTTGCTTGATTTTCAGCAGGCTCCTGTGGTTAATGCTACACATTTAGCTGAAGCCGTCTACGTTCCCAGTAGAGAACAAAGAGAACGTCTTCGGGCGGACTTGAATTTCACGGTGGATGTTTAGAGGAGTAGTGATGGCAACCATTATTTCATTTGTTAATTGTTCTCACAGAATCTCGACCGATCAGTCGAGATTCTGTGAGGTACGAGGCTGCTTCCTGTTCGCGCCGGCGTAAGTGAAGCAGTAAATGAGTTGCACGTACTACTTAAAACTGCATACACATACCATATCTATGCTTTGCGGTGAAATATTCTGTACAATTCTGAATCTGTTGACGTAAAGGCAAATGACGGCTGCACGCTCGCACACAGCGGAAGACACAGCGGCCCATGCACTTGCCGTGGGAAATGCAACACTCTCGTTGAGGGGAAGCAGGCGACGAAAGCTTCGAAAAAAAAAAAAAAAAGCATTACGCGTTTTTTGCGCGCATTGAGTTTTCTAGCGCAAAGACGCAGCGAACAAGCTATTGCTATGCGAGTGTGTGTAGCCTGGTCACACATTCATTTTCACGTGTATAGCCATCCTTGACTTTTGAAACGCACTTATAGCTCTGTCACACGAGCACGCAAAAACTCTTTTACGCAAGCGGTCTTTTACCAAGTTGAAATACTTTTGAATGAAGAGGTGTTGCGCAGCAGACACACGGCGCCGACGATCTCCTTTTAGTGTTTCCTTCTGGAGTAGTAGAGGTTCAGGGTGGGAAAAGATGCATATCTACCGAAAGCGTGCGCTAGCGTTCGAAACATGGGGGAAGGAAAAAAAAAAAGATTTTTCTACCTCCATGGTTCGAAACAATATCGGGAAAAAAACACAAAAAAACTTATGTATCTCGAAATACAAAGTGAAAACTTATTGTTTACACGTTTTTCAAATAAATTTAACATGAGAAATGTTAATATAAAGATTTATTGTGGTAGTTTAAAGAGCGTCATCACGTGACATCCCCAGCCCCTTCGACCTGCTTACGAGAGTACAGAAGAAAATGAGCATTACTGGGTTTACTACACCTTCTGCGAGACATAAAGTTATTTTTTAAGATGAGCCTAGGTGACAGAAAATTAAGCATTCGCTTATTTTCTTAATATATCTTATACCCCTGTCACACGGGCACTCGAAAGTCTTTTGAGCAAAAAAGACTGCTCCCGAAAAAGAGTTTCGCCCGCAGACACACGACAGGGAGCGATCTCTTTTTCAGAAGCGGTCTGTTCTGGAAGAGGGGGGAGTTCGCCGATCTCCTTTACGGCCGAAAAGGAGTAGCCTCAAAACCAGTGGGCACCAGCAATTATCATATATTAAAGAAAACAATCGAATGCGTAATTTCTGCCGCCTAGCTCTTTCTGCCGCCTCTTCCGTAAGCCGCGCGGACGGATAACGCCAAGCCGTTTTTCACATCCAGATTTTGGCGGGGTTAAGCCGCCGCTTTAACTTATAAACACGCAGTGTCTGGCAACCAGTACGCTTCTCTCCTGCTCCAGGACAGCCACAGTGCAGTCAGCATCAGTCCTTTGTTTGCTGGCGCCTGGTTTCAGTGCTTCATAGCTCCTGGTGTCATTTCACTTCTATTGAACAATGAATTTGTGCGATGACGCCGCCTTTTATTTCATCGTGAAAGAGTTTCCCACTTTGTGGGACCTCAGCCGTGCAGAGTATGCGGACACCGTCACAATCAGGGCTGCAATGCAAAAAAGAAAGAAATAAGAAAAAAAGAAATCTCAGTCAATTGCTCGCTAGCAAACTACAAAAAAGTAGGACGTGTACAAATACATCTGATACCTGGTTGTTTCAGAGCAGTAAATGAATACAGTATCAGCGAAAAACCAATCACACTCAGTGGTGAAGTTAAGTGTAAACAGATCAATATTATCTCATGCATGTTTATGAAGAAAGTCGCTGCCGACAGCACGGCCATACAAAACTTGTGTGCACTCGTGATATACATTCCACGTGAACCCTCCGGATCTGCATTGGATATTGCAGGCGCGATTGAGCTTACACGCTACCACACGAGCGCGCTTGAAGACACTTGTGTAGCGGCCTTCGATCAGCACCAAGCTCGGTTTTCAACCGATATACATTTACCACGGCGCTCTCCGTAATAACTTGGAAACGTGTGACACTTATCTGAAGCAAGGTACCACAGTGTGACCTGCAGTAGTGTTTCCGCCGATATAGAACGGCGCGTAACGGTATCCTCCCTTCGTATGCGGGGCCCCACGCGCGACAGCGGTTGCAGAAAGTGCTCTCTGCTTACACGAATCAGCGTGTGTGTGTGTGTGTGTGTGTGTGTGTGTGTGTGTGTGTGTGTTTCTGCGAACTCTTTCAACACGTTTCAAAGGTTGCCTGTGGCAGACCACACAATTCTAGTTCATGAGCTGATCTACTCGAAGAGGTGGACATTAGTGGCACAAAAAACTGAAATGCATGATTGACTAATTAACAAAGGTGCACTCATTAAATTGTTAACTAATTACCTCATGGCCCACATTGCAATTTACAAATTCTAGCCGTGGAGTTCGCAAGGCGGGTCCACTTGGAACGAAGTCTCGGGAGGACACCAGTTGCGGGATATATTATTCGCCACCTGTGTGGATTGGCGTTCCAGTTACTTTCTTACCAAGCGTCGTGCTCGGCATTGAAGCACAAAAGTAATATATATATATATATATATATATATATATATATATATATATATATATATAGAGAGAGAGAGAGAGAGAGAGAGCGAGAGAGAGGGGGAGGGTGAAAATTAAGATGAAAGCTTGCGCCCCCCCCCCCCCCCCGCATGTCGAAAATCAGTTGGTTACTGCTAGCTAGGAGTGCAAGACGGCGAACGAGCAATAACTATTTAATTTTGCGTTTAGCCCTAATGTGGGCGAGATGCATGACCCACCGTGGACCATTCATTGGGTGCACGTTAAAGAACCCCAGGTATATAGTCAAAATTATTCATATAGATTCGCTGCCGTGGGCTCTCCCTGTGCACGCAAACTTCCTTTCCAATCTGAAGGCGCATTCGTGAGTGAGATTCAACATCGTGAGCTTCTGGTTACCAGCAGTTGTGCACAGCCACCGCGGTGGGTTGAGTGGTCATGTCTAGCGCGAAGCAAACTGTTTTTGCAGAGTAAGGCACCCGCACAAACCAGCAATCAATACACTATATCTACCAGAACGCCGCAATACCAGTAAAGTGTCGCTGCGTGTGGTTTATAGCAATACGTTGGCATTCTTCATTGCGTACGTGATTTAATACAACGCAGCCTGCAGCCATTTATTATCGCATAAATAGAGGGAAAGAGGCAGTTCATGCACGTAGACGAATACATTTGAGTGGGACAATTTACGCATTCAAATAAGCTTTTATTGTGAGGTCATAGTTGCCCGGGCGTAAAAAATGCGGGCTTTGGAACGGAAATAAGTAAACGTATTCACTAATGATTATTTTGGTTTAACCACGGCAACGCTAATAAGTGTGCGTTGCGCTGACGGCGGAAAATCACCCACAGACACTGATGGGCAAAACACGTTGTAGTCAAGGACCACCCTGGTCGGGTCAGTCCTTCGGCTCTGGAAGTAACTGCAGTTCAGGACTGCCCGCCGTCGCACACATGCTTGGAGCGGAGTATTGCCAAGCTGCGCCCAGCGTAGGGTTCGTCAGCAGGATCGCCTTGAGCGTGCGTTTCGTAGCGGGCACCTCACCGAGCAGCAGCGGGATGTCGGTAGTGCAGACGGCGTGGTCCGTTGTGTTCTGCCAGATGCCGCGTAGACCGTTGCTGCGCTGGATGTTCAGCTGCGTGGTGGTCGCCGTGCACAAAGTCAGGTCGCCGCGTCGCGTCCAGCCATCCTCCGCCAGCCAAAGTTGGCGTCCCGCTGCGTCGTCGAGCTGTAGCGCCGCCCGCCTCGGCATGCTGCGGTCCATGTTGTCCAGTAGCCTTCTGGTCGAGAACAGTCTCTTCGGGGAAGGAATGCGGCAGCTCGTCAGTTGTCTCCCTGCAGCCCGCTCCGCCGTGGTTGACACTGCTGCTGACGATGCGTTCCCTATGGCGGACTGGAAAGTCAGGACGATTCAGAACGAGCCACGTCATACAGTCTCGCTGCCAGCGCATCGCAGGTCGCGCGCGATCTTCGTCGTCTTCGCTTCGTAGCCGGAAATGCAGCGTGTGCATTTGCTTTTGCGGAAAAGCTTGTATAAAATGTATTTTTTTAACAAGCAGAGTTGTGGGTACTTTATTCAAACTGGCGAAACATATGCGACTGACGGTAGCTGAACCTTTTGATGGATATGTTTTTTTTTTCCTTTGCGGTTGCTGCTTTTCGAAATAATATTTTACTTTCTTGGGCTAGCATGAAGACGCAAGGAAAGGCGAAGCCCATTTATTGCCATATAACTCTATTCACGAGAGGCGCATGCGTTTTGCCGTTTTTGTCGCATATGTTAGGCGTCCCAATTTCTCGTAACCATCGTAAACTATGATTTCTTCATTAAAATGCGGATCGTTTCAAAACCTACCTGGAAGAATGTTTTCTGGGACCCTTTTATAGTATCGGGAATACGTGAAAGCGATGCCAGCACAAACGGCTCTTTTGTGCTTCAATGCATAAAGCGATGTTTTGTTAAGAAAATAACTGGAACGTCAATGATTTCTCCGCAAGGTTCGGGATTTAATATCTCGAAGCTGGTCTCATCCTAAGAATTCGTTCCAAGTAGATCCGCCTTGCGAACTCCAAGGCTAGAATTTGTAAATGGCGATATGGGCCATAAGGTAAGTAGTTAAAGCCTAATGAGTGAATTTTTGGTAATTAGTCGAGTATGCTGTTCAATTTTTTGCGCAAGTGGTGTCCGCCTCTTCGACTAGACCAGCTCGTGAACTAGAATTGTGCTATCTGCCACAGGCAAGCTTTAAAAATTTTTCAAAGCCTTCGATCAAACACCCTGTTTAATATAGGGTATTCATTTTCAAGTTTTACGGAATTTAATTTTTTTTGAAATTACTCCATCTCCCGCTAAAGGGAACCATGTGTGGATGCGAAGCAGCGGGGAGATGGTTAGCTTGAGCGGGAGATGGTTTCGCGGCAGCGGCCCGAGCGCTCATCGCGGCGCTGCAAAGGAGAGAGAATGAGGCGCGCCCGCTCCGTCATTTTCATACCGCGGAACTACCGTGGCGCCCCCAGCGGAGTATGCAGCTGTCGCACCACCTGTCGTGCGCGCCGCTCCGGATACCTAGAGAGAGAAAGGGGGGAGCGTAGGGGAGGAGAAAGAGGGGGAGGGGACGCGCATGCGCCTGTGGGGGTGTTGGACGCGGGCGCCGCTCCGTACAGTAGAGGATTCCTAGAGGAGAGAAAGGGGGGAGCGTAGGAGAGGAGAAATAGGGGGAGTGGACGCGCCTGCGCTGTGGGGGTGTGGGACGCCGCGGGAGGGACGGACAAAGCCCCCGCCATAAGCTGCTTCGCATCTAAAAAAATGCGCGATGCCCCAGGCGACCGCACTGACAGCACGTGTCTATCTACTTGCGGTAGAGGGAGCACCGTAGCAGGGTTCCGCCGTAGCGGACGTACGTTGGTACTCGGAGGCCGTTGAACAGGACGATCACCGTCATTGTGTTACTGAGGCGTTTTGCAGCGATGGCCGTTGGATTCCTTGGCGCAATGACGTTAGCTGTGATATCCCGGGCAGTGTCTTCCAGCGGGATACCGCGGATTACTCCTTTGGACGTACAGTCGGGCGTTGCTTCGTAGGCGCTGGTCTCGAACGCTTGGTTGCCGATATTGATGCGGTAGATGTTCTGGTATTTGTCAGCATGTGCCTCGATGGGTGTGCTTACTACGATGATGTTCTGTTGAAAATTGGTACAGATGGTGTCCTCGTCTTGGGTTTCTCTCGGCGGCGTGGTAAATACTGGTCGCTAGTCGGGCCGCTCCATGGTCGGCGACTCGGAGGCTTCCTCTTGGTCGAATGATGATCTTTTGATCGCGTCGGTGTAGTTGAGGCATGCGGCTTGATCTTGCTATTTGTCGCAGGCGTTCCTCGCGTTGTTTCTTGCTGCTATTGCCTCGATGGGGCTCCGCGCTGGGGTCCAGCGGTTTGTCGCGGGTTAACTTATACTTGATCTTACGGTTCTCCATCCAGCGCTTTCTTCAAATTCTTCGTGGGAACGACTTCTCCATCCACAGAGACCTCCATTCTTGTCAGTAAATCGGGCATATCGATCGCGGCGTCTGCCGTTCCTTGGTTTCCGCCAGCGGCGGCGGCGGCCGGCAGGTGTTAGGCCTAGCTCTCACGCCGGTGTGTGTGACTTGAAAAGGGCCGTAAATTTGCGAAAAATCGAGCCCCCACCTTGAACTTGGTGCCGAGTGATTCCTGGTGACGAGCTGAATCTGTGGATACGAAATTCTTGTATGCATCGAGTGATTTCCGCTGCAAAAGCATTCGTTGAACCGGAGCCGACACGACGCGCGTCCGCTCACTCCAACGCGAGCAGCGTTCCTGCAAGAATTAGAAAAAAAATATTGAATCGTCGCGATGGCTCATCACGAGACGCCGTATAGCGTCGAAGTCCCTAGTTATAACGAACTTACTTTTGAACAGCTCTGGTACCGTCCACGCAACAATGGTTGCTTGTGTACTGTCAAATGTCCATATGCTGCGGCACGGTGCGGAAAACGAAACATTGTGCGCGGACATGCTTGCAGACGCGCAGTCGGTCGCTGCGAAATCGTACGATCACTGCATTGAGGCTTCATTATGTTATGCTCCATTTGGTTATACAGACAGCACACTATCAGAACATATTTTACATAGTCTGCTTTCGGCGATTGCCTACCTTTCACGCAAGAAGCTGGTTCGGGGCACTCCATCACTGCGACCGCGCGCAATGGGCGTTCATTGTACGTATTCTGTAAAGAGACAGCGCCTGTAAACTATTCTGCGCTTTCTATTTGTCCAAGATTATTATTTTGAAAGTTAGAAACTTCCCTCGTTGTGAGAGTGCTTACACAAATGGCCAGGAGGGGGCTTCCGTGTGGTGTTTTTTATTGAGCGCCGACAGGGGCCAAACCAATTAGTAGCGCGCGGCGTTATCCCTCGCACTACGCAAGCGAGGCGCTTCCGACAGATGGCGACTCCGTAAATCCTCGCCCCCAATGCCAGTTGTACCAGCGACGGTTGTCTGAGATTGAGATTTTCGCTGGCACCATAATTTGTGAGGGGAGGACCCATAAAATCATAATAAAGCAATTTAATTATCCAAAATAAAGACATGGGGCAGGGGAGGGGGGCATCCTGACCCCACCTCTTTCCTGCACTCGCTGTCAGAAAAGGGGGCAAAGTAAAACATTCGATCCCCCTCTCCCCAATACACATACACTCTCGTTCGAAACAGGGCACTGTCGGATGCACATCTGGCCTATCCAACAAAACATCAGCTGGGGCCAAGTTTTGTTTCAGAATTGCGCCGTGAATCATTACTTCACGGCGGCTTTCAGGTAGACGAAGAGCAGAAGCATACATAGCATTTGACCTATATCACCACCATCATCATCATCAGCCTATATTTATATCCACTGCAGGACGAAGGCCTCTCCCTGCGATCTCCAATTATCCCTGTCTTCCGCTAGCTGATTCCAACTTGCGCGTGCGAATTTCATATCTTAATCACTCCACCTAGTTTTCTGCCGTCCTCAGATGCGCTTCGCTTCTCTTGGTATCCATTCAGTAACCCTAATGGTCCACCGGTTATCCATCCTACGATTACATGGCCTGCCCAGCTCGACTTTTTCAGCTTAATGTCAACTAGAATATCGGCCATCCCCGTTTGTTCTCTGATCCACACCGCTCTCTTCCTGCTCTTAAGGTTTAGGCCAAACATTTTTCGTTCCATCGCTCTTTGTGTGATCCTTAACTTGTTCTCGAGCTTGTTTGTTAACGTCCAAGTTTTTGCCCCATATGTTAGCACCAGTAGAATGCAATGATTGTACACTTTTCTTTTCAACGACAGTGGTAATCTCATAGTCAGGATTTGGTGATGCCTGCCGTGTGCACTCCAGCCCAATTTTATTCTTCTATAAATTTCTTTCTCATGATCAGGGTCCCCTGTGAGTAATTGACCTAGATAAACATACTCCTTTACAGACTCTAGAGGCTTTCTCTAGACACTTGACACTTTCTCGGTTAAGGTCCTCAATCAGTTGCTATAATTCATCCCCATTGTTGCTGAATAGGACAATGTCATCTGCAAACCGAAGGTTGCTGAGATATTCGCCGTTGATTCTCACTCCTAAGCCTTCCCAGTCTAAAGGCTCATTCACACCGGCGACTTGAGGAGGTCGCGCGACCATTTGCGACTCGCGAACAAAAAACGACCGAAGGCGACTGATGTTCACACCGGCAAGCCCGGCTGAGCGCGACCTGCAAGTCGTAATCCCGGACATTCTCGTTCTTCAGCGAGAATTCTAGGGATCTATACGCAGTTAGCGCGCACTTCGCTGTCACTGTGTAAATTGTTTTCGCGTTCCGGCAACAGCCATGGATTTTGATTCGAGCTATGGCTGGATTTTTATTCGAGCGAACAGGAAGACGTCGTCCCTGTGCTGATGTGCTCCGCCGGGGTGTTAGCTGTGGCAGCGCGGAAGCCTCCGAAGAAAACGCGACGCTCGTGGGTGCGCCCGTGCCTCCGCTCGCGTGAAGTGACCGGCCACGCAAGCCGCCTCCTGCCCGAACTTTGTGCTCATGACAACGAGTATTATCGAGAGCAAGTTGTAATTTCTAGTTCGCATTGCGTGTTATTCGGTGCATAATATTAAAGCAAAGCTGTTCACCCGCTGTTCACCTTTGGGTGGCGTGCTCATCCAACGAACGGCAGCTGGAAAAAGGGTTTGTGTTGTGCTTTCTTTTCCTGCTGTTTAGCTTTCAGCCAATGCGACCGCGTGCATTCGACACGTTGCTGCAACTGCTGCGTCCCAGAATCACAAGACAAGACACCAATTACCGGCCTGTAGCGTGCATATCGTGACGCGGACATTGCATTTGGCGTGGACGACGACACACATCACTTTCGGCACGGCGCTGATTGGTTGAGCAGCTTTGCGACCACGGTCGCGCGACTGAAAAATTAAGCAGTTCGAGAAAAGCGACGGTCCGCTCACGATATCAACGTTGATAACGCGAGCGGACCGTCGCCCTGACCACTGACAAAGCGCGATAAGCGCGAAAGTCATTATGACATAAAGGCATCGCTACAAAATACCGGCCCAGGTCCACTTCCTGTTGCTGGGCTTCCTGAAGACGGTATTCATTATTCGGAGCCTATTCCTTTCCACGAATTCTGCCAACATCTCTCCTCTTGTGTTCCTAGAATCGATGGCGTAGTTGCCGATTGCTTGCTCGCCAGCCTGCTTTTTCCCCACTTTTGCATTGAAGTTGCCCATGACTACAGTATACTGAGTTTGCACCTTTCTCATTACTAATTCAACATCTTAATAAAACTGTTCTATTTCTTCATCATCGTGACGAGAGCTTGGGGCGTAGGCTTGTACAACCTTCATTCTATACCTCCTATACGACGACTGCTACCCTCTCATTTGACGTATATACACCTCGGGTAATTGATATCGCCGTGTGAACAACATGCAGCCAAGCGCCTTCGACAGTATTTCGTTCTCCTATCACGAATGTCAAGAACTAGAAACCTTTAGGGATAATATAGAGAAAGTGCATTTTCGTGCAAGGGAAACTAAGTTATTTGCGTTCTTTTTTGAATCGTGCTGTAAGCTCTCAATCTGAATGTAAACGGGAAATCTAAGCTGTCCTCATGTTATTTATTTATATAAACACACACACACACACACACAACACACACACACACACACACACACCACACACACACACACACACACACACACACGCACGCACGCACGCACACACACACACACACACACACGCACGCACGCCACGCACGCACGCACGCGCACGCACGCGCACGCACGCACGCACGCACGCACGCACGCACGCACGCACGCACGCACGCACGCCACGCACACACACACACACACACACCACACACACACACACACACACACACACACACAACACACACCACACACACACACACACACACACACACACACACACACACACACACACACACACACACACAACACACACACACACACACACACACACAACACACACACACACACACACACACACACAACACACACACACACACACACACACACACACACACACACACACACACACACACAAAACGAACTACGAACTATTCCTACAAGTTTTAAAGGTTGCCTGTGGCAGACAACACAATTCTAGTTTGTCAGCTGATCTACTCGAAGAGGTGGAGTTTAGTGGCAGAAAAATTACCTTATGGCCCATATTGCAATGTAGAATTCTAGCCGTGGAGTTCGCAAGGCGGGTCCACTTGGAACGAATTCTCCGGAGGACACCAGTTTCGGGATATGATTCGCCAACCGTGTGGATTGGCGTTCCAGTTACTTTCTTAACAAAACATCGTGTACGGCATTGAAGCATAAAGGTATATATATATATATATATATATATATATATATATATATATAGGGAGAGAGAGTGGGGGGAGGGTGCAAATTAAGATGAAGGCTTGCGCACCCCCCCCCCCCCCCCGCATGTCGAAAATTAGTTGGTTACTGCTAGTTATGAGTGTTACCAAGACGGCGAACGAGCAATAACTATTTAATTTTGCGTTTAGCTCTAATGTGGGCGAGTTGCATG
Organism: Dermacentor silvarum; assembly: GCF_013339745.2. Classification (NCBI taxonomy): domain Eukaryota; kingdom Metazoa; phylum Arthropoda; class Arachnida; order Ixodida; family Ixodidae; genus Dermacentor; species Dermacentor silvarum. The sequence continues at coordinate 45,227,993 of NC_051154.1, read as the reverse complement.
AACGACCGTGGACCATTCATTGGGTGCACGTTAAAGAACCCTAGGTATATAGTCAAAATTATTCATATAGATTCGCTGCCGTGGGCTCTCCTGTGCACGCAAATTTCCTTTCCAATCTGAAGGCGCATTCGTGAGTGAGATTGAACATCGTGAGCTTCTGGTTACCAGCAGTTGTGCACAGCCACCGCGGTGGGTTGAGTGGTCATGTCTAGCGCGAAGCAAACTGTTTTTGCAGAGTAAGGCATCCGCACAAACACAGCAATCAATACACTATATCTACCAGAAACGTCCGCATACCAGTAAATGTCGCTGCGTGTGGTTTATAGCAATACGTTGGCATTCTTCATTGCGTACGTGATTTAATACAACGCAGCCTGCAGCCATTTATTATCGCATAAATAGAGGGAAAGATGGCAGTCATGCACGTAGACGAATACATTTGAGTGGGACATTTTACGCAATTCAAATACGTTTTTATTTTGAGGTCATAGTTGCCCGGGCGTAAAAAATGCGGGCTTTGTAATGTAAATAAAAAAAGCGTATTCACTAATTATTATTTTCGTTCAACACAGAAACGTTAATAAGCGTTCGTAGCGCTTGCGGCGGAACATCATCCACGCACATTGATGGGCTACACAGCTTCAGTCGTGGACCACCCTGGTCGGGTCAGTCCTTTGGCTCGGGAAGTAACTGCAGTTCAGGACTGCTCGCTGTCGCACACATGCTTGGAGCGGAGTATTGCGAAGATGCTCCCAGCGTAGGATTCGTCAGCAGGATCGCCTTGAGCGTGCGTTTCGTAGCGGGCACCTCACCGAGCAGCAGCGGGATGTCTGTAGTGCAGACGGCGTGATCCGCTGTGTTGTGCCAGATGCCGCGTAGACCGTTGCTGCGCAGGATGTTCAGCTGCGTGGTGGTCGCCTTGCACAAAGTCAGGTCGCCGCGTCGCGTCCAGCCATCCTCCGCCAGCCGAAGTTGGCGTCCCGCTGCGTCTCCGAGCTGTAGCGCCGCCCGCCTCGGCATGCTGCGGTCCATGTTGTCCAGTAGCCTTCTGGTCGAGAACAGTCTCTTCGGGGAAGGAATGCGGCAGCTCGTCAGTTGTCTCCCTGCAGCCCGCTCCGCCGTGGTTGACACTGCTGCTGACGATGCGTTCCCTTATGGCGGACTGGAGTCACTGGACGCTTGAGAAAGAGCCACGTCAGATACTCTCGCTGCCAGCGCCTCGCAGGTCGCGCGCGATCTTCGTCGTCTTCGCTTCGTTGCCGGAAATGCAGCGTGTGCATTTGCTTTTGCGGAAAAGCTTGTATAAAATGTATTTTTGTACAGGCAGTGTTCCGGGTACTTTATTGAAACTGGCGAAACATATGCGACAGACGGTAGCTAAACCTTTTGATGGATATGTTTTATTTTTTTTTTTCCCTTTGCGGTTGCTGCTTTTCGAAATAATATTTTTTTCTTTTTTGGGCTAGCATGAAGACGCAAGGAAAGGCGAAGCCCATTTGTTGCCATATAACTCTATTCACGAGAGGCGCATGCGTTTGGCGTTTTTTGTCGCATACGTTAGGCGTCCCAAATTTCTCGTAGCCATCCTAAACTAAGACTTCTTCATTAAAATGCGGATCGTTTCAAACCTACCTCGAAGAATGTTTTCTGGGACCCTTTTATAGTATCGGGACAACGTGAAAGCGATGCCAGCACAAACGGCTCTTTTGTGCTTCAATGCATAAGCGATGTTTAAGGAATTAACTGGAAGGGAATGCATATTTCTCCACAAGGTTAGGGAATTTAATATCTCGAAGCTGGTGTCATCCTGAGAATTCGTTCGAGTAGATCCGCCTTGCGAACTCCAAGAATATAATTTGTAATTGCAATATGGGTAATATTGGGTAATATGGGTAATATATATTGCAATATATAAGGTAATTAGTTAAAGCGTAATGAGTGAATTTTTAGTAATTAGTCGAGTATGCTGTTCAATTTTTGTTCAATTGCGCCATCTGCACAGGCAATATTTAAAAATTTTGAAAGTGCTCGCCGAAACACCCAGTATATACCAGTTGTATCAGTGGCGGTAATCGTCTCCGATCGAGATTTAAGCACAGCGGGAATTCGTGACATAATTATTATTTTCTTTGGCCTACATTCATATAGCAGTGACGGGCACCATAATTTGTGAGAGGATAACCAATAAAAGCATAATAATAAGTAATTTAATTGTGGAGGTAGTCACATATTGCAACTGCCAAAACGAAGCCTGTCAGTGCTAAGTCCGCATCAACTAAAAAGAATAGTGTTAGCATCCGAGGGTGAGCCAAGCTGATGTCACGCCGGATACCCTTTAATAGCATGGACTAAGCTGAGCTGTTCGTACGCAATTCCTTGGCCAAAAATTATTTCGGCCCGACCACGCGGAGGATGGGTATCGCGTCTCCCTAAGCGTAGACGTGAGCGTACGCGTCTGACCAAGGGAAGGGCGACCAGCCACACGATACGCGCGCAAGTGAGCGCTTCATCGCGCTTAGCACTGTGATGCTAGGGAACCTAGCATCACAGTGCTAACATCTACGTGCTAACATCTTTGCATGTGGTAGCGTTTACATCTCGAGCGTTCTACATGGTCGAGCATGCTCTACATCGTCAAGCCTGCTCTACATGGTCAAACCTCAAGCGTCTCTACATGGTGAAGCCTCCTCACAACACTCAAGTCCCCTGTTTTATCCCTTTCGTTTCCCTCTTTCACTCGACGAGGGAATACACTGTAGTTCTTTTAGCCAATCAGCATCTGGATCAGGTGGCCATATCCCGCACGTGATGTGTCGTCGTTTCCCGCCGAGCTCCGCCTCCAATCTTGTTAGGTCGCCCCCGAACACAGGCAGCGGTTGACACCTTGGGAACCGACGTTGATGTCGTTCCCCCGGGATTGCCAGACACTGGCCCCTTTCAAGATTCGCCTCTCCATAGCGGCCAGTTCGCGGAATCAGGGAGGGCGGTGGCTGTCTCGAAAGGGCGCCAGTTTGGCGCGTCGCAATCGACGCCGGACCTCGTTGTGGTTCGGGCGGCGCTGGTAATTCACGGGACCGCACCAAGGGGCGACGCTGCCGTTTAGCCACGCATGAGGTAGCCCGGAGACCAACTGCTAATCCCTCAGTCCCAGGTGACAATTCTCGGCCGCGAGAAAGGGGGCGCCAGGTTGGAGCGTCTGAGTCGGCGCCGGCCTCCTGTGTCCCGAAGGACCGCCAGACACAACAGCACCCCCGCCGCCAGATGATGCATCGGGAGGTCGAGTGTTCCATGCAGCTCGGCCGGTTTTGATGCCTGCTTCGCTCAACCCCATGGGGCCGCTGCTTCCAGGAATGATGATCTTCCCGCCAAAGGCCTCTTCATAGGTGGGCTCTGACTGGGCTGCAGAAATGCAAGATGACAAGCTCCAAGAGCCGACCTTTGTCAGCCACACACAATGCTGCAAGCGCCACTGCAAGCCACTCTCATCGCCAGACTTTACCAATTCCAAAAATCTGACTGCCCCCTATCTAATGAAAACCCTGAAACACAAGGTGCTCGTTGATTCCGGACAAGTACCAAAAAACTTCCGATGATGTGTTCTTCGCAAACAGACACCAACTGGGTTTATGTAATGAAGCTAAGTAATTATGAATTAGAGCTTCCACAGATCAGGAAGGCGAAGGGAGAGCTTGCCTTCAGTAATTCATAGTCCGTAACACTTAGCACAAGAGAGCTACATAATCATTACATAATGCCAATATACTAGATAACAAATGGCAAACCATCTACGACTTATTACAAACTCGTGCAAAAGCTCCGGTCATCAACTTGCGCAACCTGCGCGTGACCTTCTAAACTATTTGCAACCCTGACACTGTTAGCAATTCAATTCTTATCTGTCGCCGCGTACACACTCCCCTTTAAATCGTGAGTCTAACCTGAGCCGGAAAGTTTAACAACAAAAACTGCGGCATTCTTTACGCGCTTCAAACTTTCAAAACTCAACTAATCTCAGGCAGACAGAATACAAAAGAAAAAAAAATTGCGACCCGTCTTCCTTGTTTACTTATTCTCGGGCCCCAAACGCACCCCTTACTTTCAAACGCACTCGAGGGGGTCGCGCGTTCCGGGGATTTCGCAAGGTGTCGTCGCGAATAAGGCAAAACCCCCTAATTTGCCTGACACACCTTGTAGCTGCGACTTTCGAACAGCCGCTTCCAAGTACTGGGAGGGGGAGGCATTGACAGACCCGTGCGCGCACTGTCCCATTATCTGCTAGGCAGACCCTTTTCTTTTCCCCCGCAGTGCTCGGCCATTGTAACAGCCTAAAGGACGCTTCCCTTTGTCCCTCTGCTTACAATGCGCTGTACGCGAGGCGGTTAGGCGACAGTTACAATCCCTCTGTCTACAGTGCACTTTACGCGTTGCGGTCAGGCGACAGTCACTACGCCTGAATCTTCGCGAGACTCGCCTTTTCGCGACGTGCGTCACGCCGATCCTTGACCTCAGCAAACGCCTAAGCTTTGGAGTTACCCTCCTGCGCTTTTTCACATTATCTGGCTGGATCATGATCTTAGCGCGTTTACCAATGTCGCCTTGGCGCTTCGCACGTTTGACTCGAGACGCCCTGACCGCCTCCACCTTTCGCATCCTGCGCTTACGCCTTTTATGTTTGGCATGCTTCGTTGGTCCTGCGGCATCAGCACACGCACTTGAAATTTCGTTGCCCTCCTCGGGTTTCACAGTGCGTCTGCCTTTGTAATAGAACATTACCAGATTTGACCATTGAGCAAGCTGGCTTGTCATGAGTCTACCTTCAGCTGGCCTAGCTCTATATCACTGCCGTCGACAGCATGCAAAACTCCTTGCTGGCCTTCGAAGTCGCTCTGTTTCCAGAAACAGCCTCGCTAAATGGCGAAACAGCTGTTTCTTCGCGCTTGTCACTGTGTCCGTTAACGACGGGCACCGCAGCCCTCTCAGCGCTGTCTGAACAATCTCTGTCACTGCCATCTTGGCCTTCGAAGTCGGCCCCTGGTTCTAGGGCGGAAAACCCCCGCTCTCTTCGGTGACCGCATTCACCTCGCTTCCGGCTACTAACCCGTCTAACTCATCACTGCTTACAGCTGCCTCTGGAATCGTTCCATGGTCCTGTGACCGCTGCTCAATAGGGAATAAGCCTATCAGTCTCTGAGTCTCCTCACGTGCTTTTGCCCTGAAAGCTCCCTTGCTGGTGGTGGATTTTCCCGGTTGCCTCAGCATTTGCTCCGACCTATTCGAGAAGCAATGCGTGACCTTGTCTGGCAGGCTGGCCGAAATTGCCGCCGCCGTACACACTTGGCCTAAAGGGCCTTCCGTTTCTGGTGCGGGAAAAACCGCCGCTCTCTTCGCTTTGTGTGTGTGCCACTTGCATCACACCTTTTCCAGAGCTTTCTAACCCTAGTCATCTCAGTGCTACTGTTTTCTTCAACAGGCTCGCCTTTTTCATTGTCTTTTGGGCCTTCGAAGTCGGCCTGCCATGCTACACCAAAGCGTCTGAACAAAGCCCTCTAGCCCTGTCGTAGTCGCGCGCTTTCTCCTCTGACAAGCAATGCATGAAACACGCACCGACACCAAACGGGAGAAGTGCTCCTAATCGCTCGGCCCACCAGTCCCGGCTGACACCCTCTTTCTCACACCACTCGTTCAAAACCGGCGAGGAAATTAACAATACCCTCGTCTGTCTCGAAAGTGTGGAGCTGGCGTCGCCGTAATTCACGGTACCGCACCAAGGGGCGACGCTGCCGTTTAGCCACGCATGAGGTAGCCCGGAGGACCAACTGCTAATCCCTCAGTCACAGGTGACAATTCTCGGCCGCGAGAAAGGGGCGCCAGGTTGAAGCGTCCTGAGTCGGCGCCGGCCTCCTGTGTCCCGAAGGACCGCCAGACACAACAAGGGCTGCAGAATTAAGCACCTCTTTCCTCCTTTACAATCACCATATATAGAGAGAAAACGCGACTTTTTTCCGTCGCGCGAAAGGCCGTGGGGGACGGGAGGGAGGGGAGGCGACGTTTAGCTGCGGCACCAAATGCGTATTTATATAAAGATGTTGCGAGGCGAGAAGGTGGGTAAGATTTCCAACGCAGCTCGACGGTGCCCCATTCTGATCTCGTCGAAAACCTCCGAGCCGCCCCCAGATCCCAAACCCGGCAAGCAAATTAGTACAGACAACCTCAGGCCCATATCACTTACTTCGTGCGTAGGCAAACTCATGGAAGCCATGGTTAGAGACCGCCTCTCTCCGTACCTCGAAAGTAAGGGATACTTCGCGGATACCATGTTTGGTTTTAGGCCACATATGTCTGCACAAGACGTCCTCCTTCAACTAAATCGAGACATCATCCAACCCACCTATTCGACACACAATGACAGGGCAATTCTTGCTCTCGACCTTAAAGGTGCGTTCGATAATGTTAAACATGAGATCATTCTGACCAACTTAAGCCACACTCATTGCGGTAGGAAAACCTTTGCATATATCAGAGACTTCCTCTCAGATAGGCTGGCGATTCTCCGCATAGATGATGATGAACATGGACCCTTTAAAATGGGTACGCGAGGGACCCCGCAAGGGGCGGTCATCTCCCCGTTACTATTTAATATAGCTATGATGAATCTCCCGCAGGTTTTGGCACAGGTAGAGGGGGTACATCACGCACTATACGCCGATGATGTCACAATTTGGGTAAATCAGGGCAGTATAGGCGAAATGGTAGACCGTCTCCAGCAGGCCGCCTCCATCGTGGACGCCTACGCGACTCAATGCGGATTGCAGTGCGCTACGGCTAAATCCGAACTCCTACATATCCGAGCAAACGTAAAAGACAGAACGACCCTGGACTTGACTCTATCAGGGGTTCCATTCGGGTGGTCTCTGAGATCCGAATCTTAGGCCTTCTCATAAATAACAGAACAAAAAACGGAACTACGTTGGACAAGTTAAGCAAAGTAGGGGAACAGGTAGGACGTATGATCCGCCGAGTCTCAAACAAACGCGGGGGGTTACGAGGTAGGGACGCGCTTCGGCTCGCCCACGCCTTCGTAACCAGCAGGATTCTTTACTCAACTCCGTATTTAAGAATGACTAAACACGACGAGAACAGGGCTGGTGTAATCCTCAGGAAAGTAACCAAACGCGCCTTAGACCTGCCCATCAGCACTTCTAATCAGAAACTATCTGCCTTGGGGGTTCTTAACTCTATTCAGGAGCTCAGGGAGGCGCACCTCACAAATCAATACACGCGGCTTATGCAGACCGCCCCGGGGCGTCGCCTGCTGGACCGCCTGTGCATTCAACACAACTGCGAACCTGAACACACGGAGCGCATCCCAGAGCTGTGGCGCACCAAACTCTGGGTGCCCCCACTCCCTTGTAATATGACGAAAGAAACACATGAAGGACGAAGACAGGCGCGTGCCAAAGCGCAAGAAAGACAGCTTGGCTCCCGTACTGGTGTTTACTATGTGGATGTAGCCGGACCTTCGCCCAGGGGATATTACACGGCGGCGGTTGTACATCAGGGAACTCAGGTGGACGGACTCTCATTTAGAGCCGCGAATATAAACTAAGCAGAGGAAGTCGCTGTCGCCTTGGCGGCTGCACACCCTCAATCCAAATGCATACTCACAGACTCTCGAAGGGCTTGTGAAAACTACTTGGCAGGGGAAATCTCTCCACTAGCCAACAAAATTCTGAGACTCTGCATCAGGGATCGGGATCCCGCACCAAAACGAATAATCTGGACTCCAGGCCATCAGGGCCGTTCGAGGTAATGAAGCTGCAGACGCAGCAGCCCGCGCACTTATTCCCCGGGAACCTCCCTGTTGCCCTAAACAGCCTGAATGTCCTACTCCCCTACTACGGTTCAGTGCAATTCGACATTACTTCTGCGAGCAGCGCCGGGTGTACCCCCCTCCGGCAAAAGGCCTATCCAAAACTGAAGAACGCGTCCTACGGCGCCTCCAAACTAATACGTTGCTCTGCCCAGCTATAGTAAAGCATTTCGATCCCAAAATCAATGGGCAATGCCAGCACTGTGGTAATTTGGCAGATCTGTATCACATGGTCTGGGCCTGCCAACAGAATCCCAATCTATCCCCTATTCCCCACCCAACTCGAGAGGACTGGGAGGCGACCGTGCTCAACAGCTCCGGACTAGAGAAACAACGAGCTCTGGTCCAACGGGCTCGAGTGGCGGCTTCGACCAATGACGTCCCGGACTAAGGATGACACCTAGTTTCATGGAGCTCACGGGCTTCACCCTCTCTCTTTGTTCAATAAAAGTTTTCACCACCACCACCCCCAGAGGCACCGGCAACAGTCACCAACGCCGCGCGCGCTCGGTGCGAACGCGGGCAAAACGCAGACGGCGTCGACAACAGTTCTGCGCGTTGCCGGCGCTGCTGCATGTCCTAAGTTTATACAGCTGATAAAACTACTATCCTTGCTCCGTATAGCTCTCTCCTAATTTGTTATCGCAATTGATGCTTCGCCTTTCGGGTGAAACTGCGACATTTTTTTTAAAATTTCCAGCAAGAAGTGTTTCAAAGCATTACACGGGGACAAGGTTTAAAACGGAACACTAATATACGGGTAACTTTTCAACGTATACGATGTAATTACAGGAAACTGAAACATTTAGTGCAACTGTTCGAAAAAAAAAAAAAAAAGCTTCACTAAAAATCGGGTGGTAATTCACCAAGTTCGCACACCTCTGCCGTCTTTTTCTTTTTAGTATTGAGAGTAATTTCTGTTGATTGTATTTCGATCTCTTTAACCTCGACAGTACGATTACCTTAACTAGCGATACATTTATGCTGTAGACTTAAACACCAAGTCAAATTCTTTGTTTAATTAGTAAAATTGACTGCAACAAATGGTCTTTTTTTTTTGTGAGCTGCACTGCTGCTACTGGGTTGGATCAGGTACCTCTGGGCACTCAATGCCATTTGTCCCTGCATCACGTATAGATTTTATAGCGACAAGAATGAATGAAAATTCAAATTATTCGGGCCTCGATGGTTCACCATGTGTTTGAGAAATAGGTCTATGTTACAAATAAAAATACCGGACAGGTGCATTTCCAGGTTTTTCCACTTATTATAATAGTACTTATATATATATATATATATATGGAGAAAGAGAGAGAGAGTGAGATCTGCGGTTTGCCCCCCCCCCCCCCCCCCCCACTCGAGAAATAGTTGGTACGCCTCTGATAATGATACCGGGCTGCGTGGAGATGATCAATTGGCACAATGCTTACGCATACTTGGACAGAGGAGTTTCTGCGTGGATTTTTTTCTTTGTGCGACACGGGACCAGCGGTGACTCCCGGTGTGTCAGCACGATTCCGAAACAAGCTGTTTCCGAACCCGCGCCGGAAGTTGCCTTAGCGTTGAAACACCTGGTATAGGGGGCGAGCTCCATAGAGTTAATATACTGACTCTAGAGGAAAAGCTGCCCATAGGGCACATGCACTGAAATCGGCCACCGCAAGAGCGCCGTTATTATGATACGCTGATGTTGCGAGCTCCTGAAACGCTTGCTAGACTTGGCGCTAGTAACCAGTTTTAATCTGGCAACCTATAACTTGTAGTCTGTGTGCAGCCGTGTGCGCGTGGGTGTGGGAGGTGTTGGCCGTGCAGCTGGCATTTACGCAACCCAAGGATGACCCTATTAAAATTTCCGGCGGTATGTGGTTTTCAACGGTCACGCACTAGCGAAAATACCGTATAGCTGTTAAGGCTTCCCTGTTTGCTGTCGCAAGTGGCACTTGACGAGCAATACGTAAAAAAAAAAAAAAAATGCTGTACTGTGATGCTTCTCGAACGATTGCGATGAATCACGAAAGCTGTCTACTCGCGTGATGTTCTGAACAAGACGTTTACTTACGTTTACTTACGAAAGAACGTTTACTTACGTGTGAAGGGAAATGCCAGAGCCATTTGGAGCTTTAGTCTTGCACAAGAGGCACGAAGGTGCCATCGCGTCAACTGATGTCGTCGCACGACCACATGTCAGAGCTAAACTATACCAACCGAAACCACAGAAAACCCATAACGAAACTACCACGCATCCGAAAACACAAATAAAAAATATCCGAAACCGAAACTCGCGTTATTGAATGAATGAGTACATCGCGAATTGCATCAATTACGTTAGCAAGCGCTTTCTGTAAGCTTATTATCCACACATCACCTTCATAAAGCCATCAGGTATTAGTTTTTTATGACACAACATAAGGCCACCTATGGTTGTTTTCATCGCTCAAAAATAATTGCGCTGGCCACATTGACGCGTTACAAGAAGGCGCCGACAAGATGGCGGCGCCCTAGCGGTCTCTCCTTTTTCGGCCCAGCCTTGCCTCTTGAGTCAGTTATATCACGGCCGGACTCGACTCCGCCCTCCGCGCGGAGGAGAGTCGAGTCCGGCCGTGGTTATATTAACTCTGTGGCGAGCTCCACCACTGGAAAAGCTGGCGCCACCGTCGGCGTGACGTGGTATGAGAGATCACGTGGACACAGCGGCGGCGTCGTCTGCTCCGGAATAGCCGAAGGGAGCTGAAAATAAAGTTTAGTCCCACCTTCGCCACAGTTCTGATTAAGTGGTGATGTTTTCCCGCTTCGGGTATCTGCTCGACAACACTTGAAAGCACTATAATAGACAGTGTCTGCCTTTAAAGGCGTCCGACGTGGTAGGCTATTGCTCGGTGCCGCAGTGCCGTACGCGTACGCAACAGAGCCCGGTGTCAGCCTTCACACGTACCCGGAGGCCAAGAAGCTACGTGTAGCGTGGATAGGGAAACTTAGAACCGGCACGCAGCCATCGGCTACAACTCGGGTGTTTAGCAAGCACTTCCGTGAGGAATATTTCTGCTACGGTATTGGGGTGCAATAGGGAGTTTTAGTATAGCGGAAAACGCTTACGTTAGCGTTAGCGTGCGATGCAATGCTAACGCAAAGAAAGGCTGCACTGTGCGGTACAAAGTAGTGTTTTAGAAAAGCGGAACGGAGCAAAACGGTAACTAACGCAAATACACTTGGGCGCCATCTCGAGGCGGATACAGCAAACATGAGCAAACCCTATCTTTAAGCCTACTCCGCCGCTAATCGATAACGTATATCGAAAACAACGCCCATTTGTCACCTGTACGCCGTTGTCGAAGCATCATCACACAAATCTGAAGCAAACACGAGCATTAGTGGGGAACGAATGAGCCGAACAGTGCAGGCCGACGACTCGATAGATCCTAAGTGGACGGCTCTCGCTTCAACAGGCGCCAGTGTCTTGCCCTACGTACGGAATAGAAACCCTTGCGTGCGTTAGCGTTGAACGCTATATTCCGGAAATAGCGTACGTACGTAAGAGTTCTGGCTACGCTTACGTTCTGCGCATGCGCAGTTTGCAGCACGCAACGCTAACGCTGAATCCTTGCGTTTGCTGTTTTCCGCTATACTAAATCTCCCTAATGTTCGGTGAGTAGCAGAAAGCGCGCACTGAGAAGCTCGCCCGCGCGCATTGCCCGGTTAATAGAGAGTTTTAGATTAGGGGGACGCAAGCGTAGGGGCACGCTAGCGCTTGGGGCAGCGGTACTGCGCGTGCGCAGTACCGCTGCCCCAAGTGCTAGCGTGCCCCTACGCTTGCGTCCCCCTAATCTAAAACTCTCTAATATCATGAAGATTTGGTTTATGAACTTATTGATGCTAGATTGTGGCACGTGCACCAGAATGGAACGGTAAAAAGCACATTAAAAAAAAGGCATGTCATATGGTCTTTTGTGTTATAACACAAAAAGACCATATGACATGCCTTTTTTTTAATGTGCTTTTTGTGCTATAGCACCAAACAATGAATGTACTCGATTAACAAAAAGAAGCAGCGGGAAATTCCTCGTTGAGAAGACCGATAAACATACAGTGCGACGCAACTTGAGAAAAAACGATAGTGAAACGTCCAAGAACTTAGAAGAAAAAAAAATCTTGAATCGTCGCGATGGCTCATCACGAGATGCCGTATAGCGTCGAAGTCCCTATAGTTACACGAAAATATTTTTGAACAGCTCTGGAACCGTCCACGCAACAATGGTTGCTTGTGTTTGTGAAATGTTCATATGCTGCGGCATGGTGCGAAAATGCGCTCGCAGCGAAAGCGAAACATTGTGCGCGGACATGCTTGCAGACGCGCAGTCGGTCGCAGCGAAACCGTACGATCACTGCATTGAGGCTTCATTATGTTATGCTCCATTTGGTTATACAGACAGCACACTATCAGAACATATTTCACATAGTCTGCTCTCGGCGATTGCCTACCTTTCATGCAAGAAGCTGGCTCGGGGCACTCCATCACTGCGACCACGCGCAATGGGCGTTCATTGTACGTATTCTTTAATGAGATAGCGCCTGTAAATTATTTTGCGCTTACTGTTTGCACAAGATTATTATTTTGACAGTAAGAAATTTCCCTCGTTTTGAGAGTACGTACAGAAATGGCCAGGAGGGGGCTTCCGTGTGGTGTTTTTTATTGAGCGCCGACAGGGGCTAGACCTATTAGTAGCACGCGGCGTTATCCCTCGCACTACGCAAGCGAGGCGCTTCCGACAGATGGCGACTCCGTAAATCCTCGCCCCCAATGCCAGTTGTACCAGCGACGGTTGTCTGAGATTGAGATTTTCGCTGGCACCATAATTTGTGAGGGGAGGACCCATAAAATCATAATAAAGTAATTTAATTGTTCAAAATAAACACATGGGGCAGGGGAGGGGGCATCCTGACCCCACCTCTTTCCTGCACTCGCTGTCAGAAAAGGGGGCAAAGTAAACATTCGACCCCCCTCTCCCCAATACACATACACTCTCCTTCGAAAGAGGACGCTGTCGGATGCACACTGGCCAACCCAACAAAACAGCTGAGGCCAAGTTTTGTTTCGTAATAGCGCCGTGAATCATTACTTCACGGCGCGTTTCAGGTAGACGACGGGCGGAAGCATACATAGCATTTGACCTATATACACCTCCGGTGGTTGATATCACCGTGTTAACAACATGCAGCCAAGCGCCTTCCACAGTATTTCGTTCTCCGATCACGAATGTCAAGAATGAGAAAAAATTGGCGATAATATAGACTAAGTGCCTTCTCGTGCAAGGGAAACTAGGTTATTTGCGTCCTTTTGAATCGTGCTGTAAGCTTACCATCTGAATGTGGACGGGTGTCAGATGTAACAGGTGTCATCATCTGTTATATATTTACACACACACACACACACACACACACACACACACACACACACACACACACACACACACACACACACACACACACACACACACACACACACACACACACACACACACACACACACACACACACACACACACACACACACGCACGCACACACACGCACGCACACACACACACGCGCGCGCACGCACGCACGCACGCACGCACACACACACACACACACACACCACACACACACACACACATATATATATATATATATATATATATATATATATATATATATATATATATATATATATATATTACGCGTGTGTGTGCGCGTTTCAGCGAACTCTTTGAACAAGTTTTAAAGGTTGCCTGTGGCAGACAGCACAATACTAGTTCATGAGCTGATCTACTCGAAGAGGTGGAGATTAGTGGCACAAAAAATTGAAATGCATGATTGACTACTTAACAAAAATGCACTCTATAAATTTTTAACTAATTACCTAATGGCCCATATTGAAATGTACCAATTCTAGCCGTGGAGTTCGCAAGGCGACCCGGTCCACTTGGAACGAATTCTCGGGAGGACACCAGTTTCGGGATATTATTCGCCAACTATATATGGATTGGCGTTCCAGTTACTTTCTTAACCAGGCGTCGTGTTCGGAATTCAAGCACAAAAGTAATATATATATATATATATATATATATATATATATATATATAGAGAGAGAGAGAGAGAGAGAGAGTGGGGGAGGGTGCAAATTAAGATGAAAGCTGGCGCCCCCCCCCCCCCCCTCCCGCATGTCGGAAATTAGTTGGTTACTGCTAGCTAGGAGTGTTACCAAGACGGCGAACGAGCAATAACTATTTAATTTTGCGTCTGGCCCTAGTTGAAGCACGCGTCCTGGTTGCTTAGTTCGCGCGATGCAATCCCGTCCGCGGTGGCCGCATTTCGATGTGGGCGAGATGCATGAACGACCGTGGACCATTCATTGGGTGCACATTAAAGAGCCCCAGGTATACATTCAAAAATACAACGCAGCCTGCAGCCATTTATTATCGCATAAATAGAGGGAAAGAGGCAGTTCATGCACGTAGACGAATACATTTGAGTGGGACATTTTACGCATTCAAATAAGTTTTTATTGTGAGGTCATAGTTGCCCGGGCGTAAAAATGCGGGCTTTGGAACGGAAATATATAAAAAAAAAACGTATACACTAATTATTATTTTGGTTGAACACGGCAACGCTAATAAGTGTGCGTTGCGCTGACGGCGGAAAATCACCCACAGACACTGATGGGCAAAACACGTTGTAGTCAAGGACCACCCTGGTCGGGTCAGTCCTTCGGTTCGGGAAGTAACCGCAGTTCAGGACTGCTCGCTGTTGCACACTGGCTTGGAGCGGAGTGTTGCCAAGCTGCGCCCAGCGTAGGGTTCGTCAGCAGGATCGCCTTGAGCGTGCGTTTCGTAGCGGGCACCTCACCGAGCAGCAGCGGGATGTCGGTAGTGCAGACGGCGTGGTCCGCTGTGTTGTGCCAGATGCCGCGTAGACCGTTGCTGCGCTGGATGTTCAGCTGCGTGATGGTCGCCTTGCACAAAGTCAGGTCGCCGCGTCGCGTCCAGCCATCCTCCGCCAGCCAAAGTTGGCGTCCCGCTGCGTCTCCGAGCTGTAGCGCCGCCCGCCTCGGCATGCTGCGGTCCACGTTGTCCAGTAGCCTTCTGGTCGAGAACAGTCTCTTCAGGGAAGGAATGTGGCAGCTCGTCAGTTGTCTCCCTGCAGCCCGCTCCGTCGTGGTTGACACTGCTGCTGACGATGCGTTTTATGGCGGACTGGAAGGTCTGGACGATTCAGAACGAGCCACGTCATATACTCTCGCTGTTGTTGTTGTTACTCTCGCTGCCAGCGCCTCGCAGGTCGCGCGCGATCTTCGTCGTCTTCGCTTCGTTGCCGGAAATGCAGCGTGTGCATTTGCTTTTGCGGAAAAGCTTGTATAAAATGTATTTTTTAACAAGCAGAGTTGTGGGTACTTTATTCAAACTGGCGAAACATATGCGACTGACGGTAGCTAAACCTTTTGATGGATATGTTTTTTTTTTTGTCCCTTTGCGGTTGCTGCTTTTCGAAATAATATTTTCTTTCTTGCGCTAGCATGAAGACGCAAGGAAAGGCGAAGCCCATTTGTTGTCATATAACTCTATCCACGAGAGGCGCGTGCGTTTGCCGTTTTGTCGCATATGTTAGGCGTCCCAATTTCTCGTAACCATCGTAAACTATGATTTCATTAAAATGCGGATCGTTTCAAACCTACCTGGAAGAATGTTTTCTGGGACCCTTTTGTAGTGCCGGGAAAACGTGAAAGCGATGCCAGCACAAACGGCTCCTTTGTGCTTCAATGCATAAAGCGATCTTTTGTTAAGAAAATAACTGGAACGCCAATGATTTTTCCGCAAGGTTCGGGATTTAATATCTCGAAGCTGGTCTCATCCTGAGAATTCGTTCCAATTAGATCCGCCTTGCGCACTCCAAGGCTAGAATTTGTAAATTGCGATATGGGCCATAAGGTAATTAGTTAAAGCCCAATGAGTGATTTTTTGGTAATTAGTCGAGTATGCTGTTAATTTTTTGCGCAAGTGGTGTGCGCCTCTTCGACTAGATCAGCTCATGAACTAGAATTGTGCTATCTGCCACAGGCAAGCTCTAAAAATTTTTGAAAGCGTTCGATCAAACACCCTGTTTAATATAGGGTATTCATTTTCAAGTTTTACGGAATTTTAAAAATTTTCCAAAATTACTCCATCTCCCGCTAAAGGGAACCATGTGTGGATGGGAAGCAGCGGGGAGATGGTTAGCTTGAGCGGGAGATGGTTTCGCGGCAGCGGCCCGAGCGCTTATCGCAGCGCTGCACAGGAGAGAGAATGAAGCGCGCGCGCTCCGTCATTTTCATACCGCGGAACTACCGTGGCGCCCCCAGCGGAGTATGCAGCTGTCGCACCACCTGTCGTGTGCGCCGCTCCGGATTCCTAGAGGAGAGAAAGGGGGAAACGTAGGGGAGGAGAGAGAGGGGGAGGGGACGCGCATGCGCTGTGGGGGTGCTGGACGCGGGCGCCACTCCTGTACAGTAGAGGATTCCTAGAGAGGAAGGGGGGAGCGTAGGAGAGGAGAGAGGAGGAGGGGTCGCGCATGCGCTGTGGGGGTGTTGGACGCGGGCGCCGCTCCGTACAGTAGAGGATTCCTAGAGAGAAAGGAGGGGAGCGTAGGAGAGGGGAGAGAGGGGAGGGGGCGCGCATGCGCTGTGGGGGTGTTGGACGCGGGCGTCGCTACGGACAGTAGAGGATTCCTAGGGGAGAGAAAGGGGGAGCGTAGGGGAGGAGAGGGAGAGGGGAACGCGCATGCGCTGTGGGGGTGCTGTGACGCGGGCGCCGCTCCGTACAGTAGAGGATTCCTAGAGAGAGAAAGGAGGAGTGTAGGAGAGGGGAGGGGGAGGGACGCGCATGCGCTGTGGGGGTGCTGGACGCGGGCGCCGCTCCGTACAGTAGAGGATTCCTAGAGGAGAGAAAAGGGGGGAGCGTAGGAGAGGAGAGAGGGGGAGGGGACGCGCATGCGCTGTGGGGGTGCTGGACGCGGGCGCCGCTCCGTACAGTAGAGGATTCCTAGAGGAGAGAAAGGGGGGAGCGTAGGAGAGGAGAGAGGGGGAGGGACGCGCATGCGCTGTGGGGGTGTTGGACGCGGGCGCCGCTCCGTACAGTAGAGGATTCCTAGAGGAGAGAAAGGGGGGAGCGTAGGAGAGGAGAGGGGAGGGGACGCGCATGCGCTGTGGGGGTGCTGGACGCGGGCGCCGCTCCGTACAGTAGAGGATTCCTAGAGGAGAGAAAGGGGGGAGCGTAGGAGAGAGGGGGAGGGGACGCGCATGCGCTGTGGGGGTGTTGGACGCGGGCGCCGCTCCGTACAGTAGAGGATTCCTAGAGGAGAGAAAAGGGGGGAGCGTAGGAGAGGAGAGAGAGGGGACGCGCATGCGCTGTGTGGGTGCTGGACGCTGGCGCCGCTCCGTACAGTAGAGGATTCCTAGAGAGAAGGGGGAGCGTAGGAGAGGAGAGAGGGGGAGGGGACGCGCATGCGCTGTGGGGGCTGGACGCGGGCGCGCTCCGTACAGTAGAGGATTCCTAAGGAGAGAAAGGGGAGCGTAGCGCATGCGCTGTGGGGGTGCGGACGCGGGCGCCGCTCCGTACAGTAGAGGATTCCTAGAGGAGAGAAAGGGGGAGCGTAGGAGAGTGCGCTGTGGACGCACCGCGCGCGCATGCGCTGTGGGGGTGCTGGACGCGGGCGCCGCTCCGTACAGTAGAGGATTCCTAGAGGAGAGAAAGGGGGGAGCGTAGGAGAGGAGAGAGAGGGGGAGGGGACGCGCATGCGCTGTGGGGGTGTTGGACGCGGGCGCCGCTCCGTACAGTAGAGGATTCCTAGAGGAGAGAAAGGGGGAGCGTAGGAGAGAGAGAGAGAGGGGACGCGCATGCGCTGTGGGGGTGCTGGACGCTGGCGCTGCTCCGTACAGTAGAGAATTCCTAGAGAGAAAGGGGGAGCGTAGGAGGAGAGAGAGGGGGAGGGGACACGCATGCGCTGTGGGGGTGCTGGACGCGGGCGCCGCACCGTACAGTAGAGGATTCCTAGAGGAAAGGGGGGAGCGTAGAGAGGAGAGGGGACGCGCATGCGCTGTGGGGGTTCCGGACGCGGGCGCCGCTCTGTACAGTAGAGGATTCCTAGAGGAGAGAAAGGGGGGAGCGTAGGAGAGGAGAAAGATGGGGAGGGGACGCGCATGCACTGTGGGGGTGTTGGACGCGGGCGCCGCTCCGTACAGTAGAGGATTCCTAGAGGAGAGAAAGGGGGGAGCGTAGGAGAGGAGAAAGAGGGAGTGGACACGCATGCGCTGCGGGGGTGTGGGACGCCGCGGGAGGGACGGACAAAGCCCCCGCCATAAGCTGCTTCGCATCTAAAAATTGCGCGATGCCCCAGGCGACCGCACTGACAGCACGTGTCTATCTGCTTGCGGTAGAGGGAGCACCGCAGCAGGGTTCCGCCGTAGCAGACGTACGTTGGTACTCGGAGGCCGTTGAACAGGACGATCACCGTCATTATGTTACTGAGGCGTTTTGCAGCGATGGCCGTTGGATTCCTTGGCGTAATGACGTTAGCTCCATTTGGTATCCCGGGCAGTGTCTTCCAGCGGGATACGGCGGATTACTCCTTTGGACGTACAGTCGGGCGCTGCTTCGTAGGCGCTGGTCTCGAACGCTTGGTTGCCGATATTAATGCGGGAGATGTTCTGGTATTTGTCAGCATGTGCCTCGATGGGTGTGCTTACTACGATGATGTTCTGTTGAAAATTGGTACAGATGGTGTCCTCGTCTTGGGCTTCTCTCGGCGGCGTGGTAAATACTGGTCGCTAGTCGGGTGGCTCCATGGTCGGCGACTCGGAGGCTGCCTCTTGGTCGAATGATGATCTTTTGATCGCCTCAGGGTAGTTGAGGCATGCGGCTTGATCTTGCTATTTGTCGCAGGCGTTCCTCGCGTTGTTTGTTGCTGCTATTGCCTCGTTGGGGCTCCGCGCCGGGGTCCAGCGGTTTGTCGCGGGTTAACTTACTTGATCCTACGGTTCTCCATCCTGCGCTTTCTTCAAATTCTTCGCGGGAACGACTTCATCCACAGAGACCTCCATTCTTGTCAGTAAATTGGGCATATCGATCGCGTCGACTATGGACTATATCGATCGCGGCGATGATGTTGCTGTTCTCCAACAAGATCTAGAGAAAATCAACGAGTGGTGTATAAAGTGGCATATGAAGTTAAATGCAAAAAAAAAACTGTGTACATGACATTTACCAGAAAAAAATATCCACACACGAGCAGTTATTATCTGAACAGCGTACCTTTAAAACAAGTATCAGATTACAAATACCTAGGTGTTTATTTTACATCTTCGCTAAGGTGGCAGAGACACGTTGATTACGTTGCAGCCAAAGCTGGGAAAGTGTTGGGCTTTTTGCGTCGCAATGCCAGAACTTTTCCCGTACCTACTAAAGAATTATTGTACAAAACCAATGTTAGACCACTGCTTGAATAGGCCTGCACAGTCTGGGATCCCCCAGTAAAGCGAGATATTGATAAATTGGAAAGCATTCAAAACTTGGCTGCTCGGTTTGTGTCAGGAAATTACTGCAGGACTATTGGGGCGGAAAGTATAAAGGAAACACTGAATTGGGAGCATTTAGATAATCGTCGACGTAAGATGCGATTGAAATTCTTTCAGGCTGTTTACCATGGTCGTGTCGGGATTGAAAATACAAAATATTTGCTTGCACCTCACTATGTCTCAGA
The DNA here is from genome assembly GCF_013339745.2 of Dermacentor silvarum. Taxonomy (NCBI): domain Eukaryota; kingdom Metazoa; phylum Arthropoda; class Arachnida; order Ixodida; family Ixodidae; genus Dermacentor; species Dermacentor silvarum. The sequence continues at coordinate 45,208,359 of NC_051154.1, read as the reverse complement.
CAGAGTTGATCATATGTTCAAGGTACGGGAAATCGCATGCAAGACTGATTTATTTCGATTGTCTTTTTTTCCTAGAACAATCCGTGAATGGAACCAATTGCCGTCAAACATTGCCTCTGTTATGTCTAATGATGTTTTCTTTTCTATGTTAGCATAACCGCGTTCAAGTTTGTTTTAATGACATCTGTATTTTTGTGACTGATTGTGATTAGTGGTTATTTTTATTAGTTGTGTGACTGACACTGTATGTATTTTTTTTATCTTTTTATGTATACCCTCCCCCACTGTAATGCCTGTTAAGGCGCTGTGGGTAATAAAATAAATAAAAAAATAAATAAAAAAAGGAGCGGCACGGACACAGAGGGCGACCAAGATTCCGATGACGTCTCGCCGCTAGAACCTGTAAGCGACCAGCAGTTTCCTCAGTTATTCAAGATGAACAGAGAAGTGATTTTGAAGAAGCGAAAAACGCTGAGGACGCAAATAACAAATCTAGTGAGCGATGCTGAAAAGAAACTGGAGGAGAATCACGATCCTTCAGCGATGTCGCTAATAGCCAGCCAGATTAAAGGCATTGCAGACTTGCTAAAGAAAGCGGACGAGCAGATGGAGCAATTCGTAACGCCCGAAACAGCTGACTCGGAGTTTGAGAAAACCACTGAGTACGAGTTAAAGATAATAAGTGCTCTGAACAACATCAACGCGTACCTTTCTCGGCAAGAAGTACGGCAAACAGCGAGGGAGCAAACCAATTTTAATGGCAAAGCTAGACAATCTCAGCAAGCAACGATAGTGAAGCTACCAAAGCTAGAAATAATGAAGTTTGACGGCGATAAAATGAAATGGCAGAGATTTTGGCGGCAATTTGAAACAGCTGCACACGAAAGAACCGACTTGAACGAAAATCAGAAATTTACGTACCTTCTGTCATCACTAACCGGAAAAGCGGCAGCTGCCGTGGAGGGACTACAGTTTTCCGACAGTAACTATGGCAATGCCATTGATCTACTCAAGCAGAGGTACGGAAAAGATGACGTGCTGGTAGAAATGCATATGAAAGAACTAACTTGAATACAGTAACAAGCTTCAAGGACCATGACGGTTTAAGAAAGCTGTCACAAAAGGTGCAAGTGCACATACGTGGATTGGAATCCTTTGGATTGAAAAGCGAGTCCGATGCATCGATGTTGCTTCCGATCCTGAAAAGAGCTTTGCCATTGGATATGTACATTGGATTCATGTTAAAACAAAGAGAAGTGATGAGTGGATCTTCATCACGAGATCAGAATGTGGCTTTACGTCAAGAAGTTATTCTTAGGCGCTTGATGAAATGCATCGAAGATCAAGTAGAGTGCAGAGAGGAATTGCCAACAGAAAGGAGAGAAAGCTACAGCAACAGGACTGAGAGTAAGCAGCATACAAGAACTGTTAATTTTCAAAGTACAGCTGCAAAGTTTTGCATATTTTGCGAGAATACTACTCATTATACTGATGATTGTATGAAAACGATGCCTTATGAAGACAAGAAAATGAAGCTCAGGGAGGCAAACAGATGTTTTCGCTGTACCAGGCCTCGCCATACTGCTAAAATATGTAAGCCAAACATTAGGTGCAAGATATGTCGAAAATGGCATGCGACGTCTATGTGCCGAAGCAAAGAACTGACAGCACAGTATACAGTATCTGCTCTTGGTGAAAGCGAAAATCAGGGGAAAAAAAATGTCTACTTGCCAGTTTATGAACATCTCATCAAGTGTATTTCTGCAGACTGCAGTTGCATTAGCAGAAGGTAGAAGGCAGTCATGTTATTGTCGTGTTCTACTGGATGCTGGCAGCCAAAGATCATTCATAGTGAAAAGCCTATCAGAGAAACTGGGCTGTAAAGTTAAAGAAAAAGAAAGACTCACGATAGGCTCATTCGGAGGAGGTCAAAATGAAAGAGTCATGAATTCAGTTGAAGTTAAACTGAAAAGTGCCTACAGTAGTGAAGAAGTGTTATTTGAAGCACTGGAGGTAGACATAATTTCAAAAGACAGATTACCGTTCCTGCCTATATCACTGCAAAAGAAGTATGAAGAGGACGGATTCAAGCTGGCTGACGGTTTATGTAGAAGCACATCATACATGGAAATCGGAATACTTATTGGATCAGTCCACTACTGGCAAGTAATGACAGGTGGGATCTGAAGACTAGAAGAAAGGTTGACAGCAGCAGAAACCATGTTCGGCTGGACATTACAGGGTCAAGCTAAGATATCAGCAACAATAATGGAGAAGTCAACCGTAATGGTGCTTAACTTTCACATGGATAACTTTGAGATACAAGGTACGTTCGATTCGCCTGCACCGCCTGAACCAGCTCACAAGGTGCTGCACCCTGCCATTCGTTTCAGTGGTGCAGCAATGGCGCCCGCTGAACCACGCCGTACATTTCAAAAGGTGCAGAGAAGGTGCAGGGCTGGTTCATGATTTTGCTGCACCCACTCCACTGTCGGTGCCGCCTTGGTGCAGGCGTACAGGTGCGCGGCAGTAGCGCAGAAGACTACACAGCACACGGGCGCGAGCGCCCTTAAAACCCCGCTTATGCCCGTGTGATGTATCTACGCAAGTGTGGTGTGTATTTACGTCCCAGAATTCGATCATATCTGCAGTTCAGGACCTCTGAAACTTACGCACTCCGTGCACATTAGTCGGACATAACATAACGCCTGCACCGCGTCTGCACCTTGGCATTCGTTTCGAGTGTCGCGCTGTGCTTGCACCACAGGAATCGAGCTGCACAATTTCAGAACTTCTCGTGAACCGCCGTGAACTGGTTCACAGTGGTGTAGGCAAATCAAACGGACCTAGAGACAGAGCTATGCCATTTCTGGGATATTCAAACTCTAGGCATAAAATGCTCTGAGAAATAAACCAAAAGAGAAGAGGAAGTGATTCAGCACTTCAAAAGGCACTTAAAATTTGAAGAGAAGCGATATTCCGTCAGACTTCCATGGAAAGATAACGTGGGTCTGATAAGACACAAAGGTCGGCTACTTCAAAGTGGATTAACATACAACGAAAGACATCCTATTGTGCTGCCAAAGTGGACGGCTGGTACTAAGCTGCTGGTACGCCGTATTCATCAACTCGCGCTGCATGGAGAAATAAGCGTCACATTATCACAGCTTCAAACTAAGTACTGGATAATACAAGGAAGACAGCTGGTGAAGAAGATAATTCATGGATGTCTAAAGTGCCAACGATTTGACGCCAGACCGCTGCACCAAGAAACAGCCCCACATCCTGCTGACAGAGTCAACGAGCGACAACCACTTGAAGTGATAAGGTGTGGATTTCGCGGGTCCGTTACTTATAAAAGATGCGATGAAAGTCGCTACAGCACAGTATGTTGCAATATTTTTATGTGCTACTACACGAGCTGTACATCTTGAAGTTGTGGACAACACGACAACAAGCATTCTTACATGCATTCCGAAGATTTACAGCAAGACGAGGGCTATGTTGCACCATTTACAGTGACAATGCAAGGACGTTCAAGAAGGTCAACAGAGACATCAATCGTATGATTAAAGAACTACAGGAAGAAGTCTCCAAAAGAGCAAGCCAAAGGGATTAAATCAAATGGATGTACATCGCAGAACAAGCGCCTTGGTGGGGAGGCTTTTATGAAAGGATGGTACGAAGCATAAAATAAACAATGAGGAAAGTTATTGGAAAAAGACTGTTATCAAGAGAAGAGATGCAAACACGAACAACTGAAGTTGAAGCTGTCCCTAATAACAGACCGTTGACCTATGTATACAGCGAACCGGATGAGCCTCTACCTATTGTGCCGGCTGATATAGTAGGTGGAAAGCATAGGATTAAAGACAGTACAGAAGGTGAAAAAAAGATCAGCATCGAAGAAATGTGGAGAAATGAGAAATAAGCAAGAATTACGAAAGATTGGTGGAAAAGATGGAACAAGGAATATCTGAAAGAACTGAGAGAGCAGTGTAACGCAAGAAAGCAAGAAATGACAGTGAACCAACGAGATATCGTTTTGATTGGTGCACGTACTCCTAGATCCTTCTGGAACCTGGCTAAGGTCATTGAAGTATATTCAGGAGTCGACGGGAAGCCGCGCTCTTGTCTCTTAAAATGCAAAGGAAAACTCGTTCGGAGACCTGTTCAACACCTTTACACACTCGAAGGTTGCTTCCACTGATGAGAAGGAAACTTTTCGCGGCCGGAAGCTATTGAAACTCATGGGAGCGGAGAAGACGAGAAAGAAGACAGCGGGCTCCAAAGGCGCGCGCGCTAAGAAAGCAATAAAAAGAAATAAAAAAGAAGAATTTTTTTTTTGCAGCTGTCTCGTCTCGTTTCTGCGACAGTCTCCCTTCTTATGGATGAGTATAATATTGGCATTCTTCCAGCTTTCTAGTACACTTGAAGTCGTGAGGCATTGCTTATAAAGGGCCGCAAGCTTTTCAAGTATGGTATTTCTTCTATCCTTGATTATATCGACTGTTATTCCATCTTCTCCAGCAGCTTTTCCCCTGGTCATGTCTTTCAAGGCCCTTCTAACTTCATCGCTAGTTATAGAAGGGGCTTCTGTAATCCTGTTCGTCACTACTTCGAATGAAAATAGCTTGGCTGCTCTAGATACTGTATAGGTCAGTATAGAATTCTTCCACTGCTTTTACTATGTAATCGAAATTGCTGATGATATTACCCTGCTTATCTTAAAGTGCATACACTTTTCCTTGTCCTATGCCTAGTTTTCTTCTCACTGATTTCATGCTGTGTCCATATTTTACTGCTTCCTCAATCTTTTCCACGTTATAATTTCGGATATCCCTTACTTTCTTCTTATTGATCAGTTTCGACAGTTCAGCGAATTCAATCTGACCTCTGGAGTTTGACATTTTCATGTTTTGCTGTTCCTTTATTAGGTCCTTTGTTACTTGAGAGAGCTTACCTACTGGTTGCCTTGGTGCCTTATCTCCCACTTCTATTGCTGCTTCTGAGATCAACCTAGTTACGGTTTCATTCATTACCTCTACGTTATCTTTACCTTCCTGTTCTAAAGCTGCATATTTGTTTGTGAGCACCAGCCTGAATTGGTCTGCTTTTACCCTTACTGCGTCTAGGTTAGCCTGTTTCTTCATGACGAGCTTTATTCTTATTTTCGTCAAATTGAGAGAAATCCTAGACCTCACTAACCTATGGTCACTGCACTTTATCCTACCTAACTGTTCTACATCCTGCAGTATGCTGGGATCTGCAGAGAGTATGAAATTTATTTCATTCCTTGTTTTTCCATTAGGGTTTTTCCAGGTCCACTTCCTGTTGCTGGGCTTCCTGAAGATGGTATTCATTATTCGGAGCCTATTCCTTTCCACGAATTCTACCAACATCTCTCAGTTGCCTATTGCTTGCTCGCCAGCCTGCTTTTTCCCCTCTTTTGCATTGAAGTTGCCCATGACTACAGTATACTGAGTTGCACCTTTCTCATTGCTAATTCAACATCTTAATAAAACTGTTCTATTTCTTCATCATCGTGACTGGAGGTTGGGGCGTAGGCTTGTACAACCTTCATTCTATACCTCCTATAAAGCTTTATTACGACGACTGCTACCCTCTCATTTGACGTATATACACCTCGAGTAATTGATATCACCGTGTGAACAACATGCAGCCAAGCGCCTTCGACAGTATTTCGTTCTCGTATCACTAATGTCAAGAACTAGAAACCTTTAGGGATAATATAGAGAAAGTGCATTTTCGTGCAAGGGAAACTAAGTTATTTGCGTTCTTTTCAATCGTGCTGTAAGCTCACAATCTGAATGTAAACGGGAAATCTAAGCTGTCATCATCTGTTATATATTTATATAAACACACACACACACAAACGAACTGCGAACTTTTCTGCGAACTATTCCAACAAGTTTTAAAGGTTGCCTGTGGCAGACAGCACAATTCTAGTTCATGAACTGATCTACTCGAAGAGGTGGAGATTAGTGGCACAAAAAACTGAAAAGCATGATTAACTATTTAACAAAAAATGCAGTCATTAAATTTTTCACTAATTACCTAATGGCCCATATTGCAATGTACAATTTCTAGCCGTGGAGTTTGCAAGGCTTGGAACGAAGTCTCGCGAGGACACCAGTTTTGGTATATATTATTCGCCAACTGTGTGGATTGGCGTTCCAGTTACTTCCTTAACCAAATGTCGCGTTCGGCAATGAGCACAATACTGTAGTATGTATGTGTATATATATATATATATATATATATATATATATAAAGAGAGAAAGAGCACATTAATATGAAGGCTGGCGCCCCCTCCCCCCCCCCCTCCCGCATGTCGAGAAATAGTTGGTTACTGCTAGCTTCCAGTGTTTCCAAGACAGCGAAGCGGAAATCATTATTACGTTTTGCGTTTAGCGCTACATGAAGCACGCGTTGTGGTTGCTTAGTTCGCGGTATCCAATCCCGTCCGCGGTGGCCGCATTTCAATGGGGGCGAGATGCATGCACGACCGTGGACCATTCATTGGGTGCACGTTAAAGAACCACAGGTATATAGTCAAAATTATTCATATAGGTTCGCTGCCGTGGGCTCTGGCTCTCCCTGTGCACGCAAACTTCCTTTCCAATCTGAAGGCGCATTCGTGAGTGAGATTTAGAATCGTGAGCTTCTGGTTACCAGCAGTGCTGCGCAGCCACCGCGCTGGGTTGAGTGGTTATGTTTAGCATGAAGCAAACTCTTTTTGCAGAGTAAGGCACCGACACAAACACAACAATCTATACTAACTGCTTTTGCAGAATAATGCACCCGCACAAACACAACAATCAATACACTATCTACGAGAAACGTCCGCATGTCAGTAAAGTGTCGCTGCGTGTGGTTTATAGTAATACGTTGGCATTCTTCATTGCGTACGTGATTTAATACAACGCAGCCTGCAGCCATTTATTATCTCATAAGTAGAGGGAAAGAGCCAGTCCATGCACATAAACGAATACATTTGAGTGGGACATTTTACGCATTCAAATAAGCTTTTATTGTGAGGTCATAGTTGCCCGGGCGTAAAAAAACGCGGGCTTTGGAACGGAAATAAAAAAAACCGTATTTACTCATTTTTATTTTGGTTTAACACGGCAACGCTAATAAATGTGCGTTGCTCTGACGGTGGAAAATATCCCACGGACATGGATGGACTAAACAGCTTCAGTCGAGACCACCCTGGTCGGGTCAGTCCTTCGGTTCTGGCAGCACCCACATATCTGGACCTGCTCGCTGTCGCACACTGGCTTGGAGGGGAGTGTTGCGAACCTGCTCCCATCGTAGGGCTCGTCAGCAGGATCGCCTTGAGCGTGCATTTCGTAGCGGGCACCTCACCGAGCAGCAGCGGGATGTCAGTAGTGCAGAAGGCGTGGTCCCTGTGTTGTGCCAGATGCTGCGTAGCCCGTTGCTGCGCTGGATGTTCCACTCCGTGGTGGTCGCCTTGCACAAAGTCCGGTCGCCGTGTCGCGTCCAGCCATCCTCCGCCAACCAAAGCTGGCGACCCGCTGCGTCGCCGAGCTGTAGCGCCGCCCGCCTCGGCATGCTGCGGTCCACGTTGTCCGGTAGCCTTCTGGTCGAGAACAGTCTCTTCAGGGAAGGAATGTGGCAGCTCGTCAGTTGTCTCCCTGCAGCCTGCTCCGCCGTGGTTGACACTGCTGCTGACGATGTGTTGCCTTATGGCGGACTGGAAGGTCTGGACCATAGAAAATAAAGAACCAACTTTGTCTGGACGATTCAGAACGAGCCACGTCATATACTCTCGCTGCCAGCGCCTCGCAGGTCACGCGCAATCTTCGTCGTCTGGAGGCTGTTGCGTATGGCGCGGCCGCACAGGGCCTTATCTTGAAAGCGATCTGTGATGGGGACAGTGCGCCGATTGCTGATAGCTTTGTGTGCGCTGTGTTTTCGCCTCCTAGTGCGCGTTGAAGCGAGAGGCAGCACGGTCAGTTTACTCACTTCTTCTGCCATGCTTCAGCGTTTTGACAGCGAGTTTCTGCGGTCATCAAGTGAGATGTGTTCATGTTTGCATGTGAGCGCGTGACACTGTGAATTGTTAATATCGTTACTAAGCGAATGTTTACAAGTCTAACACCCGATAAAACTACTATCCTTAATTCGTATACTAATTTGCCACCGCAATAGATGCATCGCCTTTCGCGCGGAACCGCGACTTTTATTCTTATCACCATGTGTTTCAACGCATGTTCACTTAAGTGATTAAGGAGTTGGCAGCTTGCACTTCGTGCTTTCTTGTCGCATACAGTCGTTCATATTTTCAGTAATAAACTCGGTGCAATAAAATCGCACCAATTAGCCCCGTTCATCACTTTACTAAATGTAGCACTCTTTTTACTAAAGTTACTAACAATATCATCATGATGTGCATAAATAGAGTGAAGTCAGTAACCGTTAAAGGCATTTGCAGTTATAGCTGGGTCGGTAATTTCATTAATATTGGGAACTACTAGGCAATACCGCATGTGAGAACCTATGAGGATTTTTGTGTAGCAGCTTTAGTAAATGCTACTCCAAAAAATAAGGATTTAGCAGCATTTTTTAATACGAAGTTCTTTAGCTGTAATAAACCGGGAAATGCTATCTGATCATTAGCTCTTTGCCTGCACCTAAGCCTGTTTACAGGTCGTGGTAATGGTAAGATTTTTTTGTTCATCCATAGAATAGCTACATTTTTTTTTTTTTTTTGTAATGGAATGAAATGCTAAATTCACGATTTAACGACCTGTTTGAAATGGGTAACAAGGACATCAATATCACAGTTCTCAATAAGTGTGAGAAATTTATAAAAATTAACAGCTAATGCATCAATTATTCTCTCAGTTTGAAGAGAGAAAGAGTGAAATTAGTCAAGAGGAAAAAGGCCAACCTAGACGCAGTAAGGGTGAAAGGAGACCAATTCAGGCTGGTGCTCGCAAACAAATATGCAGCTTTAGAACAGGAAGATGAAGATAACATAGAGCTAATGAATGAAACCGTAACTAGGCTGATCTCAGAAGCAGCAATTGAAGTGGGAGGTAAGGCACCAAATCAACCTGTAGGGAAGCTCTCCCAAGAAACAAAGGACCTAATAAAGAAACGACAAAACATGAAAGTGTCCAACTCAAGAGATCAGATAGAATTCGCTGAACTGTCAAAACTGATCAACAAGAAGAAAGTAAGGGATATTCGAAATTATAACGTGGGAAAAATTGAGGAAGCCGTAAGATATGGACGCAGCATGAAATCAGTAAGAAGAAAACTAGGTATAGGACAAGGCAAGATGTATGCACTGAAAGATAAGCATGGTAATATAATCAGCAATTTCGATGACGTAGTAAAAGCAGCAGAAGAATTCTATACTGACCTGTACAGTAGCCAAAACAGCCAAACTACTTTCATTCGAAATAGTGATGAACCGGATACAGAAGCTCCTTCTATAACTAGCGATGAAGTTAGAAGGGCCTTGAAAGACATGACCAGGGGAAAAGCGCCTGGAGAAGATGGGATAACAGTAGATTTCATCAAAGATGGAGGAGATATCATTCTTGAAAAGCTTGCGGCCCTTTATACGCAATGCCTCACAACTTAATGTGTACCAGAGAGCTGGAAGAACGCCAACATTATACTTATCCATAAGAAGGGAGACGTTAAAGAATTGAAGAATTACAGACCCATTAGCTTGCTTTCAGTATTGTATAAAATATTCACCAAGATAATTTCCAATAGAATCAGGACAACACTTGACTTCAGTCAACCAAGAGAACAGGCTGGCTTCAGGAAGGGATATTCTACGATGGACCATATCCATGCCATCAATCAGGTAATCGAGAAATCGGCGGAGTACAATCAAACTCTCTATATGGCTTTCATAGATAATGAAAAGGCATTCGATTCAGTAGAGATACCAGCAGTCATAGAGGCATTGCGTAATCAAGGAGTAGAGGAGGCATACGTGAATATCTTAGCAAACATCTACAAGGATTCCACAGCTACCTTGGTTCTCCACAAGAAAAGTAGAAAGATACCTATCAAGAAAGGGGTCAGGCAAGGAGACACAATCTCTCCAATGCTATTCACTGCATGCTTAGAAGAAGTATTCAAGCTCTTAGACTGGGAAGGATTTGGAGTGAGGATCGACGGCAAATATCTCAGCAACCTTCGGTTTGCAGATGACATTGTCCTATTGAGCAACAATGGAGAGGAATTACAACAAATGATTGAGGACCTTCATCGAGAAAGTGCAAGAATTGGGTTGAAGATGAATATGCAGAAGACAAAGATAATGTTCAATAGCCTGGCAAGGGAACAAGAATTCAGGATCGCCAGTCAGCCTCTAGAGTCTGTAAAGGAATTTGTTTATCTAGGTCAATTACTCACAGGGGACCCTGATCACGAGAAAGAAATTTACAGAAGAATAAAATTAGGTTGGAGTGCATACGGCAGGCATTGCCAAATCCTGACTGGGAGCTTACCACTGTCATTGAAAAGAAAAGTGTACAATCATTGCATTCTACCGGTGCTAACATATGGGGCAGAAACTTGGAGGTTAACAAAGAAGCTCGAGAACAAGTTAAGGACCGCACAAAGAGCGATGGAACGAAAAATCTTAGGAGTAACGTTAAGAGACAGGAAGAGAGCGGTGTGGATCAGAGAACAAACGGGGGTAGACGATATTCTAGTTGACATTAAGCGGAAGAAATGGAGCTGGGCAGGCCATGTAATGCGTAGGATGGATAACCGGTGGACCATTAGGGTTACAGAATGGATACCAAGAGAAGGGAAGTGCAGTCGAGGACGGCAGAAAGTCAGGTGGGATGATGAGGTTAGGAAATTCGCAGGCGCAAGTTGGAATACGCTAGCACAAGACAGGGGTAATTGGAGATCGCAGGGAGAGGCCTTCGTCCTGCAGTGGACATAAATATAGGATGATGATGATGATGATGCATCAATTATACACGTGTCAGTTTGGTGGAGGTGAGTGAGAACAGTTCAGTGAGACTAAAACAGCCTTCTGATCAAAGATGCCAAGGACTATGTAACATTGAAGGGCATTCTGCACGAGACCCGAGCTGGAAAAAAAAAAAAAAAAAAGGAGGTCAAGAAGATCGTGTTGCCTTGTAATGCCTTCAACTGTTTGAGTTAACTTGAATAATAATGAAAAGCTAATCAATTCTGCAATTATTGAATCATCAAAACCAGAGGATGAGAGAGATGGCCAATGAATACCAGGAGTGTTAAAATCACCCATAGAAATGAGGTATAAAGGCTAAGGTTATGTGAATGTAAAGTAGTGACTAATCTGAAATAGTGGATCAATGAAGGAACGGGGAGGGCAATAATAAACACCAGTTTTGTAGGCTTCCTTCTGCAAGTAAATTTTACCCCAGTCGAATTTTGTATTTGATGGGGGAGGCAAAGCGGAAAACTTCAGGTTTGATCTAGTCTGCTCTGCCACCTTTACCAAAATTGTGATAAATGCACACTGCGATGTAGCTAGGTAGCGTGAATTCAGTGTTGTGTTTCCTATCATGAAGCCAAGGTGTCATTATCCCAATTGCACGAGGCGAGAATGAAAAAAGACAGAAAAAATGAGGAACCTAATTGTTAATTATGCTTTTCGCACCAATTTAAAATCTGGAGTTTATCCAAGGGACGATGACATAGTCAATATCATGACTGGGTGCTTGAGGTAGACAATGGAGGACTAGTCTTACTGGTAACCCCTACAAGAGTGTAGATTCATCATTCCAGTTAAGATGTATGCCATCAATGAACACATAATCATAGCACATACATCTTCACAATAGAACCATTTGAATGAAACGAGCTACATGCATTCAAAAGTTTGTTTCTGATGGCATGCACTTCAGTTGAAAAATATTCCGTTATTCGAAAAGGGGAGCCTTTGAGTTTTGAAGCATTTTTTCGGATTATAATTTGGGGTGAAATCCTAAATTTTTGTTCGGCTTCATTTGTCATGTTCTGCAATTTATCACGGTGTCGCACATTGAAAACGCTGCTGGTTATAATTTTTGGATGAAAATGTCTGTAGCATATGTGAACTTGATTTAGCTTTGTACTGTCAGCCAGCATTTCAGTTACATTGGTAAAAAAAAAATATATGTGCGTTTGTAAATGTCCTGTTGAGTTTACTGTGGTTGGGTTTTATTGAGGGGTGTTCAAATAGTAAAATTTTGGAATCAAATTGAATAGGAATATTCGAGAAAAATGGCCTTCAAGTACGAAATCAAATATAGAATATTTTGTTTCCAAACAACATAAAAAAAACAATAGCAGGATGTCTGTTATTAGATCACATGTTATTTATTAATTTCGTACATGCATAGGTAATCCCCAATGCAAAAGCTAGACATCTGCTTAATTGAGGAGCTTGCAACTGAGAGGCAACTGCTTTCTGTAATCCAAGTGCATCATGATCAATGACAGTGATGAAACACGAGAACAACACGTCACCATATGCATATGAGTGCTGTTCATTGAAGGAAAGACGTCTGATACCAGAACACTCCACATTGTTTTAGAAGAATGGGAACATAGTGAGACTAGCCAAATATTAAATTTGCCTAAATCAAGAACAGAAATTCATATATAGGCTGCCTAAAAGAGTGATATTCTATTGTATGGCAATAAATTATTGAACAGATGCCATCTGCCCCATGTGTACACTCAGAAACTGGTGCCTGTATGAAATACCATGCCCTTCTACATCAAAATAAATCAGAATTAAGTCTTAATTCGCATGCACATTCTCCCTTGAGATTCGAATAATGTTTGGTATTTCTTATGTTTGAACAAAAATGGATACTGAACATTTTCAAACTGTGAATGGATTATACAAATCGAATAGCAAAGACTATTTGATTCATGTTAGAAATTTTGAATGTTTGCACACCCCTCGATTTATTATAAACATGTTTTGTTATGCTGATGGCCATTTGAGATTTCAGCCCGAGCAATGTATGTTCAATGATATATGCTGGTGGTTGCATAAAAATATATGTTCTTCAGTCATGAGATTGCAGAGTCCTTCCTTGTTCTTGTGCTTTTCTTTAACATAGTGCTGTTTGAAAAATGTGCTTGTTGATTGCAAAAATCACTCGGAAGATGAAAGAAGACATAGTGATGCCGGACACGACTGCACTCTTTAAAAAAAAAAAGAAAAGCTTACACCGTTTCTGGCATATCTTGTCCCCAAACAAACCTCAGCCTTACTTCCATTTCCTTTCTTAAAAACTCTAAGCTCGCTACTTTCTTGTCAAGAATGCAACGTCACGCTGATAAAGCACATGCCATTTGTGATGGAAGTAACGGGCATGCATGCATTAGAAAAAGGAATTAAAGGCCCACAAGATATATGATAATGATTGTTTGTTGAGAAGATAATTCTCAAAGGGTGCAAATCTCCAAGTAAAACACTCATTTCTTGGATCGCATCTCTCTCTGGATTGCACTAAAATAAAACAGTTTGAGAACTTTCCCATGAATGTGGGTATCTCCCACCATCTGCCACACCACCTGCCTGATACTCATACAGCCATGAATTACTCTATTGGGCCTGTGGCTTCTGTACTGTGCTTGTAAAATTTTTAGCCTGATGTCAACATATTACTGCTGCCGGACTATCATGATAATGATACATGATATACAACAGCTCTTGTAGACAAAGGAGAAGCAGAGCTGGATGTTAGATCGTGCAACTTAATTGTACTGTCTCCAAACAAAAGTGGAGAACTCATTTTGCCAAGAAAAACTGTGCTCAACTTATCTGCTGGCGTACTCTTTCTAGCAGCAATGCAACCGTTGTAAAGTAATAATTTATTTATTTGTTGATTTCAGGAACGGTTGTACAACAAAATAAGTATATAGAACAGCTTGTAGTTTAAAATATTCTTGGGAGAAATTGCCGCCACCACTATTGCCTGTGCACATGTCATAACATGACCACTTACATCACGAAGATGTCAATTTATTCTTATGCAACGTTTTTCTTAGTCTAAAATTATTTTGTCTGTTTATTTGCAAACCATGTTACATGATTAAAGGTGCAGAGCAACCCGAAACCTCTTTTTTTTTAACATGCCTCACAGTTCCACTCACACTTGAGTTTGCTTTCTCAAAGAATATAAGTTGGGCGTTATAGGTCAGCTTTCAATTTAGTGTGAGATTAAAACTGTTACATTTCCTGGTAGTTTACTTCAGGGCATGTTACAATTTTTTGCCACTTGGATTTCTATAGTGACTTTGGTTGCGAAGTGATTGACTACATATTATTGTGCACATTTAAGACATTTATTATATGTTTAATTGCACCTAAAGTAGCTAAGATTATACCTGTTTACA
>NC_051154.1:45166566-45193844 GCF_013339745.2 Dermacentor silvarum | reverse complement strand
TCCGAACTGCTCCAAAAGGTCAATCCTTCTACATCCTGATACATTTTCGACAATGTGCTGCAAAGATGCTCCAAAAGGTGTTTTTTGCTATTTTATAAACTAACTAATCTAACAAGCGACATCATTCATCCCATGCACTCGTCATGTATGCACATGGAGGAAGTAAAAATTGGATGAGAGAGTAGGGCTGCTACGTGCTTGACATTGTGGTGGGTCTGACCATTGCTGAAATGGTGCTTTCAAAAATAAGAGGTGAGAGCACACAACCTTCGTTTTAACGCTTTATGGCAAAGCGTTCTGCTGGCACAGCAAAGCCTTTTCGTGATGTCACTTTCCTGTGGTTTGGTCAAGTGGGTGCATAATGGCTGAAAATTTTGTTAAATGGGGGCAAGTCGTTGCACTTGCTACTGAGCTTGTTTCTCTTTGTTGCATTGCTGCCATTTTGCTGTTTTCAACTGGTGTACAGGTTGCGCACTCCTAACGTTCTTCCGTAGTCGAGTTCCACAAATTTCCGTCTATATGTGTACTTCTACGGTTCCCGCCATTTGAGTGCCCAGTCTCTTGCAAACTGGACAGCTGAAGTAGAAATTAGAGAGGTTTGGGGTCATACTATCGTCGTTATGCTGTAGTGGTCATACTATCGTCATCACAGCTTCATCCTCTATAATCGTAATTACTTCCTCATCATGCATGGGATTCGCATGTTGTAGCGCCACAACTTTATGTTGAGCTAAATATTTCTTGGTAAAAATGAGCTTGTTTCCCATGGAATCAGGCTCCCTCCTTCTGTAATCTCTCTTTTGTCTCTCAAAGGCAAATTTTCCACTTAGAAATATGCATTTAGATGCCCCAAAAGCTAGTTTTTCTGCTCCACAATGCACTTTTGGTTGCTCCAAGAAGCTGCTCCAAAGCGGTCTCGGGCAATCACATCACTGCACTTCGTCTGAAAGCATCGAACAAATTTTCACTGCAGTGACACTTAATTCTGCTCACATTCCTTCCCAGCTGCTGGTTTTTTTTTTCTCATAACAAAAGTTAGAACCATAGACAAAACACTTTTGAACTTATAGTGGCTTTTTTAAAAGCCTTGCATGCACATATCTACATGGTGTAAATACAGATTATTTGTCTGATTTGCAATAACTGACAGATGTTGAATAATGACATAAGTTAAATGCTCGTCTAACAAAGGCTCCCACGAATATTCTCTGCTCCGCTTGCAGTTTCGAAGTTATTTCAGAATTCAAAGAGAGAGTGGTCTGAAATCTTGCGTGTATGCTGCTTTTCTCTCTCTCTTTTACATATGTATGCCACATTTCTTTACTGTATGCCTATTCTGTAATTAGTCTTAGAACATAAAACGTGACTAGGTTTTGTTGTCACCACACACAAGTTGCTTCATATTAATGCCACCTGTATTACCATGCAAAATGGCAAGAGGCTTTTGGAAGACAGGGGCTGCAATAGATTTCAGACGATCCAGCAGGCTAATAAGTTATAATTGAAAAGTACTCTTTTGACACATAGCAATACATCTTGGCTGCTTTTTCGTGTGCAAGTGCTCTGCATGCATGCTAATTATAACGCATGTACAAAAACGACATTGGGAGTGTCGCGCAACAATTTGTGTAACTCCCAAACTATTTTTTGTATTTGCGGGAGGTGAAAAATAAACTTGTTTAGCTGGGTTGCGAAGGACGGACGTTGAATGGACGTAGATCTTTTCGAGTGTGTTACTGCTTACGATATTAAAGAATGAGCTCAAGAAAATTACGTAAATCTTTTCGAGTGTGTTGCTGCGTACGATATATTATGATAAAATTATGTTACCATACCAACTCCCCTTCAATAAAATCTTCAGTTGAGAGTCGGCGCTCGTCCTGTGTATCTCGTCTACGTCTTCGTCCTTTGGCACTGCAACAAAATGATGAATGAGCTAGAGCTCATCAGCTTCGCCACCAGATGAGCTGCACTTCTACTTTACCGTGGGCGCGCTTCTGTGAAAGTGATTGAACAACGCCATCCTGCAGACTCAATTGTTTAATTTAGAAATGCTATCAATGCCAAGAGCGCAAGGCGACTGGTTAAAAGAAGTCACTATTGCGTACAAAACTTTACCAACTACACTGTAAACCGGGGAACATTGTAAGCAGTCTTCTAGTGCGGGGGAACGAGAAACGATTTAGCACCCCATAGTGACTCAAGGATCATTGCTGTAACAAACGCACGAAAAACATGATTGGGTCGAGGAATATTTAAAAGAGGTGCTGAAAAATAAATAACAGTAACCGTACCATTTCTCGGTGCACCCAACGGCACTTACAGGTGCCAATCGTGGAGGCCCATCAGATTTGTCTTTTGCAATCCGCAAATCCAATTGGTATAATTACAGTGAACTGTATAATTTTACGGAGAACATTACGGGGTTGGATAGAATTTCTCACCATGGGCCGGGCAACTCACGCTGGTTTAGGCCAGGATGCGAAACTAGAAGGACCTCGAAGCTATAGAGCAAACATCGCTGAGTCAAATAAAATAGGTTAAAAAAGCGTCGTTGGAAAGCGCATTGACGTAAAACGTGCTTACGCAATAAAATGTATCCTGATAAAATATTGTAATTACAATGTAGCTAGCTACATATAGTTTTGATGGTTTTGATGCCGCCCCGCAGCTGTCAGATGTCGATCTAGCCACAATGAAATAACACAACAACATTTTACTTAATAAAAAGCTTATTATGCTTTCAACTAAATAAAGTTGTGTAAAACATATAAAGGAGTCAAATGAAAATTGTGCTGTCGCTAATATTTAAAAATTAAAATAAGATATTTAGTAGCAAAGTTTAGGCAACACTGTACAGCAAAACTTACAATTCTTAGGCAACATTGAAACACTTGAAAAGATTTTTGCGCGTTGACTACGCTGACTGAATATTTTTGTTTGTTTAAAAAAAACAAATAGAACTATACTTCTCTAAACTACATTCTTTTGAGAATAAGAAAAGAAAATATCACAAAAATCTGGCAACATTAACGTTTATATAAAAATCTGGCCACATTTGCAGTCAATTGTTTCATAGGGTTTAAAAATGAAGCTTGTGCTCAAAGCTTGCCACTAGTTTTATATTTTATTTAAAGCGTACGATTGAACAAAGAGAGCTTTTTAGTTTTTTTTGTCTAAACTATTAAAACTGGGAAACTTGCGAGTGCTACGAGAATACGGCGTCAGTTAAGCTCGGTAGTTCATCTAACATTGGTTCATCTGTTTGAATAGTTTTATTTGGAAACGGAGCAACTTATACGCAAAGGTGCAAGTATTGGGATATGATATGGAAAAAATGTCGATATTGTAATTTAATAACAAGTAGGCGTGTCTGATGCGTGCTGAACTCAAATGCACGGGCTTCAAGATTCGCATATGTTACTCCGAGAGAGAATGCGAGTCGCCGTTACTGGAGGTGGGATTTTGGACACCACCTGAACTTTGCATCACCTTTGCAGCCCTAACATTCACCATGGGCAAAAAAAATATTCTACTTGTTCTTGTTCGTACTCGATTTTTACCTAATAGTATTCTGCTGGGCTTCCTGAAGTTTTTTTATTTAAGTTCCTCGTCATTTCGCCACAAGGTGTGCCTCAGACAACATGGGTGAACTAGCAGACGACAGTCCACGATTCTATCCGTCTGCCACGGATGAAAGTTTTGGCTGTCCTTATCGCCGCAATTCATTGTCAGTTCAGTACCGAGATAAAGCATCCTGGTGCGCAGGGCAAATCTAATGAATCCATATGGCCTTCGAGGCCCATGTTGAGTGTTTCTGCTAACCAGTGCCAACCACTTCAGCTTTGTCCGAAGACAAAGCTGAACAAAGAAGCTGCCACCTAACTGTGCTTCATTAGCTTTATTTTTAACTAACAGGGAGCGATGCATAAGCTTTAGTTGTGGACCACAATAAAGCGTACCCATAGAGTGAGTGTCAGAAGTGATCAAGTGCGCAGCGTAAAACGAGCATTGCGTCGTCTGCTTCCACTGTCTGTTTTGGCGGACAGCGCTTCCTTTTTTTTTTTTTTCCCTCCAGAGAAAGTCGCCTTGCATCCTACAAAGATTGCTTCACTGGTCAGTCAGCACGGACGAGAAGAACGTGGGCTGAAAGATTTCCTTCCTTCATGGCTAAAAGAAGGGCCCTTTTCGCTACTGGATACCCTTGTCAAAGTGGCACCACACTTGTCTCTACGGCCTATGGGTTGTAAATGTGTATACAATAAGTGCTTCTTCACGGCGCATTGAAACTGGTTATATACTAACGTTAGGCAGTTGCTAATGCAAGGAAACCGCCGAGTGCGCTATTTGCCTCTGTCCTCGTGTGAACGCCTAGCGCCTCGCCCTCTCTACATACTGCTGAACGCTTCTGGAGTTGTTGTGTTTTATTGCGTTTCGAGTGGTGAAGATTCTTGGGCTGTAGTTAAACTAGCCCAAGTTTTCGCTTTCGTGTCCACTTGATTAAAGACTTTCTTTCTGACCGCAGCAGGTTTGTCATTACTAACAACTGTTCTACACTTTCTTCTGTCTCATCCGGTGTTCCACGAGGATCTGTGTTGGGACCCTTTCTCTTTCTCATTTACATTAACGACCTCCCTGACTGTATCACGTTTTCATCAATAAAGCTTTTTCCGGCGATTGCGTCCTTTATAAAAAACTAACCCAACCACCAGCAGAAACTTCAAGAAGATCTTAACCATTTGTCCTCATGGTGCGATAAATGGATGATGCGTCTAAACATTACAAAATGCAAAAGCATGCGAATAACTAGACGGGGCCACACTACTGGCAACGCCTATTTTCTTGACGGTATCCTAGATCATGCATGTGACCTCTTACAAGTACCTCGGCATCCACATCAGTTGCGATGTTTCGTGGCGCATACATGTTGAGTATGTTAATTACCAACAACGCAAACCGCATGCTGGGTTACTTACGCCGTAATATTTCCCGATCACCTTCGTCAATAAAACTACATCTATATAAAACGCTTGTCCGCCCTAAATTTGATTACGCATGCTTTGTCTGGGACCCCAAAAACACTGTAGTTTCAGCAACTATTGAATCCGTCCAGAATCGCGCAGCTCGTTTCATTCTATCAAACTACTCTCGGCATGCCAGCGTATCATCAATGAAAGCAACACTTGCCTTACCTGAACTATCTTTGCACCGTAGATGCTTTCGCCTTTCATTGTTCCACAAAATCTGTCATTACAGTCCGACTCTAAAAGACGATCTTTTTTTCGCTCCCGTCTACGTATCGCGTTCAGACCATAACTACAAAGTTGGTGTGCCATCCTGTCGGCAGTGGCGCACCGACGGGGGGGGGGGGGGGGGATTCGGGGGTTGTAACCCCCCCCCCCCCCCCCTGAGGCCGACTTAACACCGACTTTGTTTAACCCCTTAATAATGCGACTTTGTTAAACCCCTCTTCTTTCATTACGCATTTGAGTACTGCAACTAAGATGTAAGACGCGCAATCGTCTGCACACTCGCAAAAAGCGCATTTTTTTGACAATTTCCCGCGAAGAAATCGAAATTAGCGCTTTTAGATGGTATCGGCAAACTGTCAAAACCCCCCCCCCCCCCCCCCCCCCCCCCCCCCTGGCAGAGATCCTGGGTGCGCTACTGCCTGTCGGACTAATAACTACAGCGAATATTTCATTCCGAAGACTAGGAAAGAATGGAACCACCTTCCCGCTTCCATCGCCGCCATAACCGGCAGCTTCAACTACACACACACACACACACAACACACACACACCCACACACACACACAACACACACACACACACACACACACACACACACAACACACACACACACACACACACACACACACACACACACACACACACCACAACACACACACACACACACACACACACACACACACACCACACACACCACACACACACACACACACACACCACACACACACACACACACACACACACACACACACACACACACACACACACACACACACACACCACACACACACCACACACACACACCACACAGACAAAACACACACTGTTGCGCTGGGTTATTCGAAGAGGCGGACATTAGTACACTAATGCACTTCTTAGTTAATTATATTGCGACACATATTGCAATTACGAATTGGAGCCGGTGAACTCGTCAGGCGTATCCACCCGCAATGAATTTCCAGGAAGACACCAGTTTCGAGCTATTATTTCCCAAAGTGTGGGACGAAATACATGGCTGTCCCAGTTACTTTTGTGCTTCAATGTATAAAACAACATTTTGTTAAAAATGTAAGTGGAACAGTGCATTTTTACGGCGAGTTTGGTGGCGCATATCTCTAAACTGGTGTCATTCTGGAAATTCATTCCGAGTGGATACGCCTGACAAGCTCCCCGGCTACAATTCGTAAATTGCAATGTGTCGTAAAGTAATAAGTAAGACGTTAATTAGAGAATTTTTGTAAATAGTTTTAATATTTGTTTCGATTTCTCGTGCCACTGATGTCCGCCTCATTGATAAGAATTATGCTACCTGCCACAGGCGATTTCTAAAAATTTCGTAAAACTTCATTTCGAACACCCTGTATAGTGCAATAAATCGGAGTCTTCCTGGCTGACCGTTCTACACCTCTCTTCTCTTCACGTTTCTAGATTTCTGCCAACACGTTGGCGCACGTGGGCGGGCTTTGCACGCCAACACTCACTAACAGCGCAAAAGTGTTGCGGATAAAAAATTAGACTGACGCTTTTTCCGTTGAACACGCATCTCATTCAAGAATGTGGAGAAGTACACGATTACAGGGAAGTGAAATAAACAGCGCCGTATGTTCTGCTGCAGATATGTAACTCGCTGAATGCACTGCTGGTAGTCCCTTCAGAAGCAACAAGTCCTGTAATGGGTGTTCGTGTTGGTGATGAGCGAGAAGAGTAAACGGAGGAGCCCAGTACTTAATTAATTATAAGAACCATATAAAATTATTAGGACACCGAAGCAAAGGAAGACATAGTGGAAATGAACCGTTGTCTGACATTCTCGAATTCATTACTCAGAAAAATGGAATGGGTGGAAGGCGAACCCACAGCCCACACTTCATCAACTGCGCTAGAAAGAAAAAAAAAAAAAAATATTGTCATGGTCTTGCATGGAGCGGTTGAGCTGAGCTGTGTTTATAATCGGTTATTTCGGTGTGTCTTTAGAGGGTTTTTAATGTCTTCCCTTTTATTTTCATCATTACAGATTGCAACGCCAGTCTTCAAGCATCCACATAAGCCGGTGAGTCCTCTTTGATCATGCCTGACAACGGCGTACGTGTACTAACCTCGTGGCATGACGTTAGCGCATATGGCGCTGTCTTCGCTGCCGTTGAATGATCCGTCAAAGCGACGTTTTCAGTTTGATTAATCGCGAGTTTCCACTGAAGCTTCGCGGTGAAAGCAGTCGTATCAAACGAGGGCTTTTAAAGTTTTTGTATATTTTACCCGAAAGTATCTTCGGCGGCTATATTTGTTCACTAAAGAGTCATATTTGTTACCCCCTTCCCTGAGACCTGTACCAAAATAATTAATGCGCCTGTTTGCATTCACTTTTTTTTTTCAGCAATACCTGCAGCGTCATTCTGCTTGCTGTTCCTACCAGAGCAAAATCATTTAATCACGTTGCGCATAGATCATGTTGAAATCACTGCTTTCTAGGCGGGCGCGTTCTTTTTACCCCGATGGACTCTTTGTCGTATATACCTTGCTTTTCATGCAGTCATCTCAATCGCAGTATTGTTTCATGGGATATATACTTGCCAATTTCACCTTCTGTACAGCCCTTTCTGATTTAGCAGTCCGCTTAATCAGAAGTATTTATTATTATATATACAGTCGGTACGACTTCGCTCTAGCAAAAAGCTATTTGTTCATAATTCGTTTTGATACATTAGAGCCATGTTATTAAGGAGCTTATTACTTAGCTGGCGTTTGGATTTGTCGATTTTAACTTCTTGGTGAATAGTAATAATCTGGTTACGTTTGCACTGAATAATGATTTCTTGTTGCCTAAATGTTGGACTAGCGTAAAATGGCATCAGCCTGGTTAAAGTACTGGAATAATTTACCATATCGTTTAGAGATTTTGCAATTATTATCTACATTTAAATGTAGTATAACTATTAAATAGTTCCTGTCAACTGTTATTGTTTTTATGGTTTGGTAGTATACATCTTTGTTTCCTGTATATTGGCTCACTTTCTCCTCAATTTTCTACTTTTTTTTTTCCTTAAGTTCATGTTGAATTTATACACTTTTACATATCCATCTACTGCACGAATTATTATACCATGTGGGAAATTTTTTTGTGTTGTGTAATTGCACTTTTCATCAAAAGAAAGCATTCTGAAAAAAATTGTTTATTGGACACATGGGGGGTGATAAAGATATCGGTATGTGCCAATTATGGCACATTGTGCAAATCCACAGAAACCTTTTCCGCATTAGGTGAAGTGATCTTGCCTCGTGAAACAGAACAAAACAATTGCTTCCTCAATTCAAGCACAGGTTGACTGCATTTACTGCAGCGCACAAAAGATTTTTTTTTTTTTTTTTTGTGTGTGTGCTAAGTGGACGCTTGCAGCGCGTTCTGTTGTCAAATTCGGGCCAGTGTCCCACTTGGTCGGCTCGAACATCCTACACAGCGCGCCTCCAGCCAACAAAACATGCATCGGATCCCGTTTTGGCGCCAAATACAAAAGCGCGCCAAAGTCGACACTGCTTTACTATGATTTGCGAATGTTATACGCAATTGTTTTATTTACGCATCCATTCGATAATCATCATCCGAGTCCGAAAGGTCTGAATCTTCACTTCCAGAGGGAATATCAGCGCCAGTCGTCCTCTGTCGAGGCTTTCTCAACCCGTAAAATGTGCGCGAGTCCATCTCTCACTCCAGCTGCATCCACCCGGATGCAGTGTGCCAAACATAGAGTTTATCACTGTATAGTGAGAAACTCTATGGTGCCAAATATGGCACATACCGTCTTGCGGTCCAAGACCACAGTTTTGTACATGAAAAAAAAAAAAATCTTTTTATTCCTGTTTGCTGTTTAGAAATATAATAAAATTTGAAAAATATAAATTTTAATTGTTGTTGCATACATTTAAAATACAAAAAAAAAACGAATGTTCAAACCCAGCCCATGAGCCAAAATAATTTTAAGCGTTTTTTCAAGCCAACAAATGTTTCTACTTTGGAAAGGTTTCAATGGATGGTCTTGGATGGGCCTTGTTTTGGGTGTATAATTTTCTTCGCCGGCTTTCCTGCAATAGCCTAAAAAAAAAAAGAATAACCAATTTGGCACGCTGTGCAATAGAGGGATATAATTATACTTGCATTACCACAATCTTGTTTTAACTCATGACGTAGAATTATTCTGATATGTTAGAACGACAGAAAGCTGTACATGTTGGTATGCAGATTACACTTACTATATATATATATATATATATATATATATATATATATATATATATATATATATATATATATATATATATATATATATATATATATATATATAAGAAGCCAACAATTGACACCAAGGACAACATAGGGGAAATTACTTGTACTTACTAATTGAATTAAAGGCTGAGCTATATACGGCATTGAGCTACGGCTCCGCGGTAGCTAAATGGTAAGAGCATCGCACGCGCAAAGCGAAGACGTGGCATCGTTCCCCACCTGCGGACAGTTGTTTTTTTTTTTCATCCATTTTCATTAATTTATCATTTTTTAATTCAATTAGTAAGTACAAGTAATTTCCCCTATGTTGTCCTTGATGTCATTGTTTGTTGGCTTCTTATGATATGATTAATAATAATCGGGCCCCTCGGTTGCCTTTCTTCTCGTTCATTACATAACGAGGGCTCGAATCCGGCAACATCGATGCCTTCAGATAGCATATGTGGGTTTATTGACCAATTGCCATCACCCAAAACGATGACGTGCTCACGACGCCTGCGGCAGAAAGGATGTTTCACATCCGTTTCATTGTTTGTTGGCTTCTTATGATATGATTAATAATTGGGCCCTTCTTTCCCCTTTGTTCTCGTTCACACACACACACACACACACACACACACACACACACACACACACACACACACACACACACACACACACACACACACACACACACCGCCGATTTTCTCGGTGCGAGACGGGGCAACGGAAAACCGCCCCAACAGGGTGCGCTTCCGGTGATCGAGGATGGTCGGTGCGCACCGGTGCGGTTGATCGAGGATGAAAGTGCGCACCAAGGCGCCCCGGTGCGCACCGGTGCGGGAGATCGAGGACGCTATCAATGATGAGAGCATCGCACGCATAATGCGAAGACGTGGGTTAGTTCCCCACCTGTGGCCAGTTGTTTTTTCATCCATTTTCATTTTCATTCATTCATAATTTCTTTAATTCAATTAGTAAGTACAAGTGATTTCCCCTATATGTTGTCCTTGGTGTCACTGTTCGTTGGCTTCCTATGCTATAAAGTCCGAGTGCGATTAGAACGCGGCCACGTGCCGTATGCTGAGATAGCTGATGGCTTCGTGAGCGCTGTGTTCTCGAGCGCCTAGTTCGCGTTTAGATGTAAGACAGCGCGAAGGGGAATCCGCTGTCCGCCGCTGCTGCTGATCACGCCAACGCTCTGTCACCGACTGTCCGCGGTCATCGACTGAGATGTGTTCCTGTTTGCCTGTGCGCGCGTGACAGCGTGCTTGTTAATTTAGTTACTAAGCGAATGTTTACAGCAGCTTTATGCAGCTGATAAAACGACTAACCATACTTCGTATAGCTGTATAATAATTTGCTATTGCAATCAATGGTTCGCCTGTCCGGCGAAACAGTTTGTTTTCAATGCTATTCTACATTGTGTCTTAGTTTGATTTGTGTGTTCCTTCTTCTTTTTTGTGCCCCACGCTCATTATTGTGTATACCTTGGGGGTACAAATAAATAAATAAATAAAGGAAGGAAGGAAGGAAGCTGCTATATATGATTATGCAGGATATTAGTAAGTTCTCTGTCAATAAAGAAAATGGTAACCTTACGCCCTAGCACCTTTATTGCCGCTACTAGAAATCATACGCTTTTAAGTACTTAAATGGTGTAGCACGAGCAATTTTGTGACTCGCACGAGCAAGTTCTTGCGACTCCCGCTGTGAAACAATCACAACCTTTCACTCATCTTGCAACTGGCGCACTCACCTGGCGACATATTGTGCTTGTTGCCAACATTTCTAATCGAAAATAAATAAACGAATAATAAATCAATGTAGGAATATAAATCAATATGCAATTAATCATAAAAATGCTCAAATCATTTCCCAATCAATTTCAAGGTGTACGTTACCTACGGGTCTTACTGCGTGAATCCCTTCGCATTTCATTTCGATATGCCGAGTGGTCTCCGGATTTTTGCTGCAGTATACACATGCCTCATCTAGTTTTTGTCCTTATAGGCAACTAGCTCGACACTCAAATAGCGAGACACTTCCTTTCGTGTTATCATACAGATTGTCCTTTCTAATTTATTTCTTCTCATTCTTGTAATTATTC
Source organism: Dermacentor silvarum (assembly GCF_013339745.2). Taxonomy (NCBI): domain Eukaryota; kingdom Metazoa; phylum Arthropoda; class Arachnida; order Ixodida; family Ixodidae; genus Dermacentor; species Dermacentor silvarum. Next base: position 45,182,224 of record NC_051154.1, on the reverse strand, counting down.
ACGGTATTTTTTTATTCCATTCTTTGCATCGAATTCACTGTCTGTATCTCTCACTTTCTCTCTGATGAGTCCTGGTTGTCTATATCCCCGACGACGACGACGATGATGATGATTTAATGGCATCCTCTTTGAAACGGGGCGGCGACAAACAGTCATCCAGCCTGCTTATATATCCTCTTCTACTTACGCCAGCGCCTCTGGTGCGACCTTCTGTCCCTATATGAAACTTTCGGGGAAGTTGCGTGACTACAGAGAAGGATCCTGGTGGTAGAAAACGTCCTCATGTCAGTATAAAACTGCCGCTATTCGTAATGCTGTGCGTGGTTCTTCATGGTGTGATTTAATACAATGCAGTAGCCTTTTGTTATCGCTGAATAGCAGAAGAGAGGCAGTCCATGTATAAATGAATACATGTGAGTGAAACTAGCCGGACGCATTCAAATAAGTTTTTATTTTGAGGTCATAGTTGCCCGGGCGTAAAAAATGCGGGCTTTTCTATGTAAATAAAAGAAAACGTATTCACTAATTATTATTGTGCTTTAACACGGCAACGTAAATAAGCGTTCGTTGCGCTGACTGCGGAAAATCGCCCACGCACATTGATGGGCTACACAGCTCAAGTCGTGGACCACCCTGGTCGGGTCAGTCCTTTGGCTCGGGAAGTAACTGCAGTTCAGGACTGCCCGCTGTCGCACACTGGCTTGGAGCGGAGTATTGCGAAGCTCCGCCCAGCGTAGGATTCGTCAGCAGGATCGCCTTGAGCGTGCGTTTCGTAGAGGGCACCTCACCGAGCAGCAGCGGGATGTCGGTAGTGCAGACGGCGTGGTCCGCTGTGTTGTGCCAGATGCCGCGTAGACCGTTGCTGCGCAGGATGTTCCGCTGCGTGGTGGTCGCCTTGCACAAAGTCAGGTCGCCGCGTCGCGTCCAGCCATCCTCCGCCAGCCAAAGTTGGCGTCCCGCTGCGTCGCCGAGCTGTAGCGCCGCCCGCCTCGGCATGCTGCGGTCCATGTTGTCCGGTAGCCTTCTGGTCGAGAACAGTCTCTTCAGGGAAGGAATGTGGCAGCTCGTCAGTTGTCTCCCTGCAAGCCGCTCCGCCGTCGTTGACACTGCTGCTTACGATGCGTTCCCTTATGGCGGACTGGAAGGTCTGGACGATTCAGAACGAGCCACGTCAGATACTCTCGCTGCCAGCGCCTCGCAGGTCGCGCGCGATCTTCGTCGTCTTCGCTTCGTTGCCGGAAATGCAGCGTGTGCATTTATTTTTTCAGAAATGCCTGCATAATTAAAAAAAATTTTTAAAGCAGGCAGAGTTCCGGGTTTTTTATTCAAATTGGCCAAAAATATGCGACAGATGGTAGCTAAACCTTTTGATGAATATGGTATACTGTATATGATGATGAATATGTTATACCGATATACCGTATATCGGTACCATTCATTTAGAGTACGTTCAGTGCGGCGGAACTGTATGTATAGAGATTGTTACTGATGAATGTTTTTATGTGGCTTTGTTTCTGTGGCAGTTTCATTTATTTACAGTTTCAATTACCCTGTACTTGGTTGCCAACTTTGATGACCTCTTATTCCGTTCTGTTTCCACGCTTTTCATGTACAGATACTTCTGCACATTAGCCTCCAATTTCTTTTCATTCATGAGCCAGAGTCTTTCTTCAAAACTAATTCTGCTCTGCGTTTCTCTGACTTCAAAAGTGGCCCAACCCATGTCACCCTGCAGTGCCTCATTTGTGGTTTGAACGTGGGATGCCCAGCCAACCGGCCTACCGATCTTTGGTTAACTTCCAACCCCGACAAGATATCCCATTTGAAGCAGAGAATGACATTTCCGAACGTTAGCGCTGGCACCTGTAACGTGCCGTAGGTGGGGTAATAAGACTGATTACGACCGATTGTGTCAGGAACGCACACGGGTTTATTTGTGCTACATCGCAGCCATCTTGGAAGCTCCCCTGCTCTCTACCTGTGTTGCCTTCCTACATTACAAAAGGTGCTATGCATGGACACTACATCATCCCCTCAGGGAAGGAAAATTCAGTTTTGTTCAAACACACAGTAGAAAACGAAAAATGCACTTTTGTTCACACATAGTCTTTCAGGCGCTCAGGTCGTTGCCTTGTTCGTTGGGGGTACCGCTGTGAGGCGGTCTTGGTAGTTGCTGGTGGAGCTTCACCAGGAGTAGCTGTGCTGTGGCTTGGAAGGTCGCTGTTACTTGGCACAGCTGCATCGTCCAGATCTGGCATGTCGGGCTGGTCCTGGTGTCGTTCCATTTGAACTGTGCTCGCATCTTTGAAGAAGCTAGAGTTGCGACAAATCGACACTCCATCTCTGGACGCTGTGATTTTGGAGCCAGTGACTTTGGTGATTGTGTATGGGTGGGGGTCATAGTAAGACGAGAACTTGTTTGACCTGTCTTGTTTGCAGAGGACTTGTTGTCCAACATGCAGCTGGTTGTGACTGGTGTGTCTCCGAGAATCGACGTACTGCTTGTTGTATGCTTTTCTTTGGGTGTCATTCTGTCTCGCCTCAGAGTGAGCTGAGTTCTGAGTATCAGCAGCAAGTGTCGGTAGAAGATTCCTCATGGGTCTCCCAAATAGAAGTTCAAACGGAGACTTTCCTGTGGAACCATGGTGTGTGGACCTGTAAGCCAGGAGGAATGTAGGTGGGATAATAAGACTGATTACGACCGATTGTGTCAGGAACGCACACGGGTTTATTTGTGCTACATCGCAGCCATCTTGGAAGCTCCCCTGCTCTCTACCAGGGTTGCCTTCCTACATTACAAAAGGTGCTATGCATGGACACTACAGCACCATTGCTCCTTTCCAGTTTTCCACGCACCACCTCATACGAATAATTGAGGCCACACAGCTCTGTGTTTCGTTGTTGCTGCATTCCGCTTTCTCTTTATTTTCAGATTATCTTGGTGGGTCTTTCCTTCGTTTATGTATACGGCGAGGTATTTATATTACTTGACTATGGGTATGACTTGCTGTGGAATTGACACCACGTAATTACTCCTCTCTTCATTAAAGATCATAATTCCGGATTTCTCTGTGCTAAACTTAAGGCCCCAGATTTGTCGCTGCGTTGCCACAGATATTCGCAAGTGTCTGTAAATCTCTTGTATTGTCCGCTAGTATGTGTCGTCCGCAATCTGCGCATACATCAGTCCAGGGACCTACTGAACGTTGCACCATTTGTCCATTACGCGTGTAGGATAAATCAAACTCTAATTCGCTGTTTTCTATTCGTCTTTCTATGTCCTTAACATAAAGCGTGAACAACAATGGAGACAGGGGACATCCTTGCTTCAGTGCTTGGTGAATTCCCACCACTCCATTACGTTTTCGACCTTCCCATGCAACTTGTACTGGGTTGTCTCTATATGTCTGCGTCAGCAGCTCTACGAAATCGTCATCTATGCCTCCGTGCTTTAGAATATCCCATAACCATTCCCGGTCTACGTTATCATAGGCTCCTTTAATATCTAGAAATGCTATCGATAAACGTCTATTCTGAGCTACTGAGATCTCTATGCACTGAATTAGTACTAACGTATTATCCTCTATCCGTCTGCCTGGCCTGAATCCATTCTGTTGTTCCCCCAGTACATAATTTTTCTCCATCTAATTTGACAGTTCTAATTTTATGGCTTGCATTTCCATTTTACAGATCACCGACGTTACTGTGACTGGCCTGTACGAGCTCGTCTTATCTCTGCATGTCTCCTTTGCCTTTGTAGATGAGGTTCAGCTTGCTTTCGCGCCATCCAACGGGAAGTTTCTTCGTTCTAATCACTTGCTGTATGACATTAGTCAGCAGTGCCTTGCTCTTTGGACCGAGGTTTTTGATTAGCTGTATTGGGATTTCATCGGGTGCTGCAGCCGTGTTATTAGGGATATTTTCTGGTGCCGTTTTTTAATCTCTCGGGCTTGTATGTTGTTGCTGGATCTGTTGTCTGAACTGACCACTGAATGAATCGAGAGAAGAGAAAGCAAATAAACCATCCGCATCCGAAGCAAGGGCGCGTTTTCGCGTACTGTTGCTTTCGTGCCGAGGTTATTCCTAAAAACGTCTGTGATGTACCGCAGCGCATCGTCTCCTTCGTAGATGTTACCGTCTTTATCCCTTATAGCCATTTGCCAGCTTTTAGTTGAAGCTGCGAGTGTTCAGAGTGCTCCGGCGCGGCGGTGCGTCCCCGCCACCAACGGTCAGTCCGGCGTTACGGTGATTGTCAACGCTCCGCTCGCAGGCCTCACTACTTAAGCATTTTAGCCGTGCGCCTTAGCGACTGTGGCGCTCGTGTTTGCGCGCAATCACTGGGCCTACGACTATAGGTAAGATATATCGTTGACACGGCACGGCCCTAAGAGCGACAGACGATTATAATGAATTAAGATATAGCGATATAAAGTGCGTTACACGCCCCTCGGAATAGAATGTACACTCTGAATATAGAGTGAAAAGGTGTGAAAAGCCTTTGGGTATATAGCATCATCGGGTGGAAGACTACGCCGCGAAATAATGCACTACCCGCTTCAATGTCGCCGTAATGTGTTTTAAAAGTAGACCGTAGCTTCTTGTGACCAGCTTAATTCATGTCACATTTTGGCACGCATCAGTGCTGCATGACGTGGTCTCGTAACACGAATGGAGCGTCGAGCGTGAAGCTGCGCCAGTGCAAGTCGGCGAAGCACTGAAATGGACGAGCAAGGCAGTTGTGTCCATTGACATGCTTGCGCCGTGCGCAGTATGTATATCGTTGGCGTCAACTTGGGCGTAGCTCCTATAAGTGAGCCCTTAATGAGTGTGCGTTGACGCTGAATGCGCTGCCTTGCCCAGCTGTCCTCGCATTATAGCGCTACTAGCGAGAGGGACCGCATGATGTGTACCTGCTTTCCCGGCTAATTCAATGTCGCCAAGAACTGAAAAATATCGGAGGGGTTTACGCGAACCACGATTACTGTATGTTGATTCGCGTCGTTAATGCTAGCCGTGAGTATTTTTGTTTGATTTAGGGAAAATGAGCGATAAATGACCAATAACATCGTTTAAAGCAACGCGGGTTTTGAGTTGTCCTTTTTTTTTTTTTTTTTTTCCCCGATAGAAAAGAAAAAGAAGCACAGGCCAACGCCTCCGCACGCCATGGATAACGGTGGTTTCAAGCGTGAATAACCTCTCTATGCATCTAAAGCTGGCTGAAAGCCAGGACTGGCCAGCGCTTCGCGTTTGATTAGGACCGAAGATGCGAGCCGGAAGCTATTGACGCGTCAGGGAAAGGGTTGAACACGGCCGCTCGTTCGCAATGCGATAACTATAGAGTCGGGATTTCCGGGACGTCACCCTGTTTCCCCGGTGTTAGTGTCAGCTACACACACGCTTTCACGAATCTGCTTGCAGATGGTTTGCAGCAACCTTCTTGACCCGAAATGCCCCGAAATGACGCTTGCTGTCCAGACAAAGAATAGATTGTCCCAGTTTTCCCAGGTTTTCTATAATTTTCCCACTGATTTAATAGACGTGCTTGTATTCACTTTGCCGTACAACTGCAGGTGATATTTTAGACTTGGCAGGGAGTTGTGTCCACTGCATATATATATATATATATATATATATATATATATATATATATGTGTGTGTGTGTGTGTGTGTGTGTGTGTGTGTGTGTGTGTGTGTGTGTGTGTGTGTGTGTGTGTGTGTGTGTGTGTGTGTGTGTGTGTGCCCGCGGCGTCCGAATAACATTGCGGTGTAAAATTGTCTCCATTCCTTTAAAATTGACTGTGAAAGTATCATTTATTTCAGGCGCATCACTTGTCTTGCTGCGCCTGCCACATTAGACGGGTATGTATCCGCTTACAGAACAGCTCTTTAATTGGAAGGTTGACCTTATCACAACTATATTTGTGGCACTACCCTTAAAATGTCAGTGGTTTGTCGTAAATCCATATGACTATTGCATCTTGGCGCGCAATAGGATGTGATGTCATTCAAGAGCTATCGCTGGGGCTATCAGGTCCGGCAATGTTGCGTACACTGAGCGCATGCGAAAAGCAGAACCATCATCTTTTCGGGTTTCTTGCAGATTTGTTAGCTCTATATAGCTTACGGACATTATGTGCGCGCGACATGTGTGGGAACCATTAGGTGGCTGCGAGAACCATTGATAAGTATCGATTTATGGCGAGCTCGTACTGCAAGGCTGGAAACAGCATGGCTTGACGTAGAGGCGCTGCTTGAAACTTTGGGTTGCGTATACGCAACCCAAAGTTTCAAGCAGCGCGTCTAGGCAGCGCCAATTTTTCTGATATATAGCAGAAAAATGGGATTACGACTGCGAGATAAAACGAGCATGCAGGTTTTTACCTTTCGTTTCTGTAGAAGCGGAGCTCTCGTTCTCCAGAATATCTTAAAAATTAAATTATGGGGTTTTACATGCCAAAACCAAGGTATGACTATGAGGCACGCCGTAGTTAGCGGGGGACTCCGTATTAATTTTTACCACTCAGGGTTCCTTAACGTGCGGCCAGTGCACGGGCGTTTTTGCATTTCGCCCCCATCGAAAGGCGGCCGTGGTGGCTGGGATTTGATCCCGCGACCTCTGGCTTAGCAGCGCACTGGCTTAGTCATTACGCCACCACGGCGGGTTCCGAAATATCTCAAGAGGAAGCTTTAGCTCGAGGTAAACTACGATGCCGCGTATTCAAACAGATGTAAAACGCAGAAACATGTTATGAATCAAGCCCTGGAACAACTTGAATGAATTTTGTTTCATTTGAGAGATAACGTTAAATTCTAGTGACTCTAAGAAGCGTAATTTTGATTAAGAGCCTGGATTTTTTAGAAACATTGCCGAAAATTTCTGTTAACAAAAGCACGAAATTTACAAAACTGTAACTGCACCAAAAGAGATATCGCATGCTGTAAATTTCATTCGTTTGATGATCTGAAGCGGACAAAGTTGATGTATTAATTTAGAGCTTACGTGAATTTGCTACGATTTTTGCGGGGGTTTTGCAAAAGGGTCATTCCACACGAAACGTCCCAGCCCAAAAAGCGACCATCCTTTATTTTCTTGAAAAAAATTGCGCTAGATGGCTATTGTATGAATAAGGTTTCACCAAAGTATTTTCGTCGAAAAAAATGTTTTGATCACGTGAGCGCTCATTGAAGTTTCCACAAAGAATATACGCAATAGTTGTTTGGAGGTAAATTTGTTTTATTCAAGTCTGAAGCTAGGTGTAAAAACAAATTTTATTTTAGAGCATTCTAGGGGCATCCTTCTTTCATATAATGTGATAGCTGAATGCATTTTAGAATTTATCGCGTTAATTTTGCTCAGTAAAAAGCAAGAAATGTTGCGTTTTCACAAATTTTTTCGCATAAACTGTTTAAAATTTTCAACTACAATATGTTTTTTTTTTTCCTTTGTGCATGTTGCTATAGTGTGAGCTAAAAATAACTTGAAATTCTCACGGCATATATTTTTTTTAGGAAAACACCTCCAAAGTTGGCAAAAAAAAAAAGGATTTTTTTTTTTTTGCGAGATTCAGGCCACATTTAAGCCTTAAGGCCCTCCGGATTAAAATATGTCAGATACCTCAATATGCGCACCGATCTCTTTGCTTGTGATTGAGACATTTTTATTCGCGTAAATTTTGCTTGAAGCGAGAAAAAAATTTTTGAAGTCAACAAGCAATATCACCAGTAGGCAACTGCGTACGTGCCGCCGCTCCCCTCGTCGTCTGGGCCGCGATTTTGTAGCGAGGCATTATGACTTATTCTACTCTAGTCTTATCATCCACCGCTCACGGCCGGCTGATCCCGTTGATAACGCGAGCGGACCGTCGCTCCGGCCACTGACAAAGCGCGATAAGCGCGAAAAGGCATTATTACATGAAAGGCATCGCTACAAAATACCGGCCCTGCTCGTTGTCGGCCGGCTGCGCGTCGCCGTCTGCCGCCCAGTAGACGGCGGCTAGTATATGGGGTGATCATTTTGTAAGATTTATGGAATTTTCTAAAAATCGCCTGTAGCAGATCTGATAATTCTAGTCATTGAGCTGGATTGTTCAGAGGCGGACAATACTTGCACAAGAAATCGAAACGCATATTGAACTAATTAACAAACTGCTTATTACCTTCCTAATTAATTACTTTACGCCGCACATTGCACTTTACAAATTGTAGCCGCCGAGTTTGAAAGACGCATTCACTTGAAGTTAATTTCCAGGGTGACACCAATTTTGAGATATTATTTCCTAAAATGTGGGACGAATTTTGTGATTCAATGCATAGATGAGCATATTGTTAAAAAAAAAACGCAGTTTCGCCCGAAAGTCGAAGCATCAATTAGCAAAGCAAATTAGTGGACAGCTATGGACCTAGACCATGTTTGTAAACAGCTGTAGGCACCGTCGATATATTTCAGGGGACGTCGCGTAGGCTCCGCCCACGTTCGCCGCCCCCGCTTGCACGCGAGGTTGGCGCCTTTTATTTGAATGGGGTTGGGGGGTGCTAAAACCACGATTTCACTATGAAGCACACGGTAGTGGGGGCACCGAATTAATTTTGACTACGTGAGGTTCTCTAACGAGCACCCAGTGCACGTTCTTGCATTTCGGCCCCATCGGGATACGGCCGAACGAGATGGTAGGCGTATAGCTCGCTGACCGCCGCAGTGACGGCCGATATCGCTTGCGATCTGGCCTGCAGCTCATCATAGTGCGCTTATTTTTGACAACACGATTAACGTGGGCCTAAATGAATTGGTTTCCTCAGTGTCTTTGGTGCGAATAGCAAACGAGACGTATAGTACTTGCAAGCCAGCCGAGGCGCTTCGCTGAGATGGCCGGCGCTTGATTTCCGTCTGCGAGACGAAATGCCGTCGGAGCATTGCTCCCGATTGCGCCATTGGTTTAGTACTGGGCGCTGCTTTACGAAACACACGCAAATTCGAGATATCTTTTTTCTGTTAAGCACCATTTCATGTTAAAAACAAACTGTAGCCGATTTCTTCGTCGCCGTGAGCGGTGATAGAAGCGGTCGGCCTCGGTGATGGGTGTCAGGCGAGGTACCGGTCCTACGGCAACGCCGCTTGTGTAGGCCCGCGCAATCTGAGCTGTTGGCCGTCCGATCGCTCCAATTCTGTACTAACACTGTACATTTTACATATCGAATGATTTATCATGGCACTCTGACATTAACTACATTACTAACAATGCTTGTCGTACTCTTGGTTATACTTCGCCGAAACTTTCGCCAAGCGCCAGGACACCTTAAACTACAGCTATATCAAACATTATAATCCGTCCAAAGCTCGAGTACGCTTCAGCCGTATGGGATCCAGCTCAATTAACGCTAATTGACACCTTAGAATCGGTCCAGAACCGTTCAGCTCGATTTATACTCAATAATTATGCTCGTACTGCCAGTGTCGCCTTGATGAAATCCACTCTTCACCTTCCAGACCTGGTAATGAGAAGAAGGGTTTCCCGTCTCTTGCTTTTTCATAAAATTTTCTTTCATAATCAAGTACTTCGCCAGGAATTCATCTCAGAACCTGCTTACTTTTCATCACGTGTTGACCACCCAAATTAAGTAGCCGTTCCTTTGTGCCGCACTAATCTCTTTTTACATTCTTTTTACGTTTTACAATCACCTTCCCCCCTCCATCGCTGCCACTGAGGACCAAGCGTTGTTCAAGTCTGCAGTTACTGAACACTTACTGGTGTAGCTGCAAACTAATGTTGTTGTCTTTTTCCTGTGAATTCCTTTTATTGTCTTTCTTCATTTACATTGTACCCACCCCCTCTGTAACGCCCTCTGGGTCTTGAGGGTATACTAATAAATAAATAAATAAATAAATAAATAAATAAATAAATAAATAAATAAATAAATAAATATTGCGCTCGAAATTTAATTGACACGTTTAGGCGGGTTTATGATATCCACACTGCAATTAACGCAGTTGTGACCGTGCTGCCTCCGTATGTGAACGTGTGATAGGATGTCTATACTGCAGGTGGCTCAATTCTTTGAGATGAAAATAAATTTGAATGTGACGTGCTTTCTGGGGCATCTGCTTGCTCGACCTACATTCAAGACTAATCCTAATCTAGCTTTCCCACATTGCTCCAAGAAATTGTAATGACACGCTAATAACGATCCTAAGATAATATCATAGGTTGGCTAATGCGCGCCACTAAAAATAAAAGAGAAGCTTAACGGTTACGAAATGTTTTGCGCATAATGGATGATCTGGTATCAGAGTCCAATTAACGCTCGCTTTTTACCGCGGCAGCCCATTGCTTGCGACGGTTTTCATCAACAGGAAACCTATGAAAACTTTAGTGTCTTGCGTATTTCGACGCAACTCAGTTCGTCGACATATACTGCGTTTCCTTCGTTGTAAAATCATGGAATAAAGACCTCCCACATGGAACCGCACAACCACCCGCGAAACCCAGCGGCTGCTGTTGTTGGCGCGACACGGGCGGCGGCTCGGCGGCGGAGTGCCTACCATGCGAAACTAAATTCCGACGACAGCTAGACCGCATTTTCGTGACGTCGCGCCGTGGACGTCAGGACTGTAGTTTTATCGGCCGTATAAGCAAACATGAACACATCTCACTCGATGACCGCGAAGAACTAGTTTACAGACCTTTTGAGTTATCCGGTGTTCACTGATCATTCCAATTTACAACACAACATATTGTCAAAACTCTGGGGTGAGGCAGCGCGGCAGCAGCATTTTTTTTTTTTTTTTTGATGGATGGAAACAACTTTATTCAAATCCGGCGAAGTTTAATGACCCGGGCTCAGGTCTCCCATCAGGGGACTTCGAGGCCTTGCCTCGTCGCCGCCTCCCTGGCCCGCTGGACTGCCCTTTTGGCCTATTCGATAAGTATTCAAAGCAAACGCTGTGGAAGATGTCGAGAAATCACCGATAACAGCGTAAGCAACCAAACCCTAAATTTTTCTCTTTTTTTTATGACCAGACTTTGTCTAGATTTTAGTAGTTACTGGCCAGAGGTTTCACAACTGATGCGATAACGTAAACCTAAGCCCGTATAACGAACGCTCGTGTTGTGTGAATCCTTGTCCGTCGTCCGTATCGCGCTGTTCGTTTACGAAGATGTTAACCCGATTTACGCTTGAGAACGCTGCAAATCCTGGCACCTTGTCGGGTGGTACGTTTTTCAAATTTCGCGGGCTTTAAAAAAAATTTAGGGTTTGGTTGCTTACGCTGTTATCGGTGATTTCTCGACATCTTCCACAGCGTTCGCTTTGAATACTTATCGAATAGGCGAATTAAGGGGAAATACCTCGTTAAACCTGGTTGTGCAAAACGAAGACAGACAAGAATGTCATCAGCGATGCCCACTAACATACAGCGCTGGCCGTTCGCGTAAAGCAATTCTTGGCGATGGTTTAGCTGGGACAGCCGGTATGTGATATCTGTAGCAGACGACAACAAACGAGCGCAGCCACACATCTGGGCTTCCGCGAGCTTTAAAAGACGCATGTTTTCATATTCTCGTGCAATTTAGCTCTGCGGTATCTGAGTACAACACGCGCTGTGAGAAAAACACAACTACAGTTCATCAGCCTAGAGTAGATCGGTACGTCAACTTCCATCCGTAACCTTTAAAATGAAATACCGACAAAAAAAAAAAAAGAGGAGAGAGAGAGAGAGAGAGAGAGACATTAAGAAGGCAGTAGAGGCCCCCCGCCCAGATGACTGAAGCGTGACAGCCGATTGGTTCCGCCACTACAGAAATAGCCCCGCAAAAAAAAAAAAAGAAAAAAAAAAAGAAAACCCGTGCTTCTAAGACGCGTATGTCTCGGTCGGTGTAAATAACACTTTTGTATCGTGATCGATAGTTTGGTACATCTCTCGTGATGGGAATGCTACAGCATGAGAGAAAAATAACCACGTGCGTTCTACAACGCTGCGCATATCGTCTGTTACGGTGCAAGATCGACGGCCGCAGTCGCGTGCTTATAGAGCAGTCGCTGGTTTAATCCACTGTGGCTCCCTCAGGCGTACCATTCTGCACACAGGAAATTGAAATGTTAGCTTTTAATGTACAGAAAAGAAAACTATGTAGGGTACAGCTTCGTTGCAAGCTGAGCACGAGATCGCGGTTTCGAACGTCCTGGCTGCGGCGGCCGCATTTCTGTGGAGGCGAACTGCGAAAACGCCCGTGTGCTTGCGTTGTAGTGCGCGTTGAAGAACCCCAGGGGGCCAAAATTAAACTGGAGCCCTCCACTACGGCGTCCCTCATAATCAGAAAGTGGGTTTGGGACATTAAACCCCATCAATTAATTTTTTAAGCTTCGTTGCGAGGAACACATGGTGCATCGTAAGGTCGCAGTAATATTTCCGGTATGATAGGCCACAAACGGTTTGGGAGTTTGCGACCGACGGACGGACGGACGGACGGACGGACGGACGGACGGACGGACGGATAGAAAATAGAGAAAACAAAAGATGAAATAATGCAGTCCGTAATATTTTACACAATGAAAAGTATACCTGAGAGTTTATTTTCAATAAGGAGGGCGTTTGATGCGTTTTTGAGATGTTCGGGGCGACGTTGAGACGACGCAAAGCAGCTTTGGGCTATTTGAGGCACCCACGCTATTTTTGAAATTATTGAAATAAAACAATGGATAGATAACCTTTTAAGGATCCCTAAACGAGGTTATGTCCGCCCGGCCTGGACCGCGTTACAACATTTATGCTTAAAAAAATATTGATTATACATTGCTGCAATGTTGCTTGAATGTTTCATATCTTCGACGACGTTCAAGAAACGTCCGAGTAGCAGTGACTTCTCAATTTTTTTTATTTTTTATTGCATAACGTCAGCACACCGCTCTGATCCACACTGCTCTCTTCCTGTTAAGAGACAGGAAGAGAGCGGTGTGGATCAGAGAGCAAATGGGGATAGCCAGTATTCTAATTGACATCAAGAGAGAAATAAATGGAGCTGGTCAGGCCATGTAATGCGTAGGATGGATAACCGGTGGACCATTAGAGTCACAGAATGGATACCAAGAGGAGGGAAGCGCAGTCGAGGACGGCAGAGAACTAGGTGGGCTGATGAAATTAAGAATTGTGCAGGTGCAAGTTGGAATTAGCTATCACGATCGAGACAGGGATAACTGGAGATCGCAGGGAGAGACCTTCGTCCTGCAGTGGACATAAATATAGGCTGATGATGATGATGATGATAATGATGATGATAACGTCAGCAGTTGTAAAGCCTGCGACATCCTGGCCTGGTGATCGCGCCGGAAGAGTCCTATGTTAACAAAACGTTTCTTAGGTTCGAGGGCTTTCTCGTTGGCTGATGTTTGTGCACCTGTCGCCCAGTAGAGCGGTCTGCATGACAACGAAACGATCGGCCGCGGCGACGGACAGTTGCGGGCGATTGTAGGAAAGAGCAGTTTTTTGAATGCGGGCCTTGCACCGAGTTAGTGTAGCGATTCTATTACGACGCTGTTCCTTTTCGCGCTTTCCCAGTGGCCCTAACGGCGATCCGCCCACGTTGTCACCGCCGTCGACCGGTCGTGAACGGTGGGAGAGAAGAAAGGAATATTTATTTATTTATTTATTCCGTACTGCAAGCCTTTCACATGTTCATGTAGGAGTGAACATACGAAAGAAAAGTTCCAAAGAAATAAACGTGCGACAAAGCAAACTGTTATATAAACAGGACATTACGCACAAAAGCAGCGCTACATTCATCCATACCGTATACAGACACAGCAACATTCAGCTTAATCGTCACTGCAATTTAAATCAATCAAGATATCAAGATAGAGATCTGCAACACGTAAACAAATACGTCCTCAAATAAACGACGAAAGAATCCTTGTATTATGCCAGCCCTGGCATTGATATCGATTTGCGTGCGTCCGCTAGTTTACACATGTTTTATATATGCGGTAAGAGGCGACTTCTTAGTACTCGATTTACTTGTCAGATCAGTTATACATAATATAAAAGGCGCAGTTTCGGCCGAAAGGTGAAGCATTGATTGCGATAGCAAATTAGTGGACAGCTTTACGAACCAAGGATAGTAGTTTAATGGGCCGTATGAAGTTGTAAACATTCGCTTACTAAGTAAATAGACAAGCATGGCGTAACGCGCGCACAGGTAAACGTGAACACATTTCGCTCGATGACCGCGGAAACTCGCTGTGAAAACGCCGGAGTGAGAAAGCGAGCCAGCAGCAGCGGGCAAATTGACCTTCGCGCTGTCTCTTGTGTCGCTTCAACGCTAACTATACGTCAAAAATTAGGCTCGATGTCCTCGGCAGAGGGACTAGAGACGAACGGTTGCAGCGTGCAACAGTTGTTTTCAGCTGCGGTCGGACGATTTGTGGCAACTCCGTGCAGTTGCAGAACTTAGCTCGAATGCAGTTCCAATCCAGCTCAAGTCCTGCTCAAATCGAGGCGTTAATGTGGTTCCAATTCTGCTCGAATTCTGCGCTTGTGTAAATCAAATCCAGAGCTAATGCAGTTGCACTAACTTGAAACCCGGGGAAGTGCGAAGCAGTGATGCGCCGGTGCAGGATAAGCGCTGGAGGGAGGAGCAGTCGAGCCCTGCGCTGGTACCATTCTGGCGTTTCGGAACCGGTTTTAACAAGTTTCTGGTAATTAATGCACTTAATGCTTGATTATTGCTGTCTTTTAAATTATTCTGAATCATGTTAGTTTATTTTGAATCGGTTTGATCAATTGTGCAGTCGTTTTGACCCTATTTTGAGCACTTGTTTGTGAGCGCGATCACGGCAGAAAACACGCTACGGGCGCCACCGATAGCCCTGGCCCCTAAAGTGCTTCGCACCTGAAACACTTCGCACCTGAAACGTCGAAAGCACAGTGCATACGAAGCTACCGGCACTCGGCGCATGCACTTTGTCCCCATATATCGCTTTGAAGATGAGGCCTGTGCGGGCGCTCCAGTGGCGCACCGACGGGGGGGGGGGGTTTAGGGAGTTGTAACCCCCCCCCCCTTGAGGCAAAGTTACCCCCCTTTTGTTTAACTCCTTTTCTTTCCTTGCGCCTTTTAGTACTGCAACTAAAGCCCAGACCACACGTACGCTTGCGGACGCGCGTAAGCTCGCGTCTACGCGCCTTGCGGTTGCCGCGCCTAGCGAGGAATGGCGGTTTGCATCCACAAATACGCGCGACAGCGCGCGCTCACTGGCCTCACTTGTTCACACCTTCGCAGATGCCACTTCGTATTTCGTTGTTGGCAGTGCTTCAAAATGCTTCGATATTTATAAACGTAATTGTTATCTTTTTGGAGCTGTTAGATCAGCACAAAAAGTGAAGAAGAAGCACTTTCTTGCATGGTATAATTCTGCTTAACTGAGAGTTGACTGTACCGCGCCGTCGCTGCGTAGCCAGGCGCGCCGACGCGAGGCAGCCCAGGCGCGCGATAACTGAGAGGAGCTGATCAGCGAGATCGCGCCGCGTTTGGACGCGTACGAGCCGTGGCGCACCGTCTGCGCATGCGTGGGCGCGCGAACGCGAGCTCGCGCGCGTTTGCAAGCGTACGTGTGGTCTGGGCTTAAGATGTAAGACGCCCAGTCGTCTGCACACTCGCTTGCACAAAAAGCG